>NW_028167656.1:0-14469 GCF_964194135.1 Talpa europaea
GAGAATAAGCTGAAGGAGATGCAGAAGAATGTAGCAGAAGAAGAAGTAATTGAAAAAGCATAACATGCAGTAGAAACAGAAGAAGAAGAAGGAGATGTAGAACTGCAAGAAAAACAAGATGAACAAGAAGAACAAGAAGTAGAAACCAAAGAATAAGACGAAAAGCAGAACTAACAGAAGATTAAGCACAAAAAAGGAAAATAACCGAAGTATAAGAAGAAAATGCAAAAATTACAGAAGAAGAAGCCGAAATAGCAGAAATAACACATGAAAAAGATGAAGAAGCAGCAGAAGAAGACGAATCGATGAAGTAATTGAAAATGCAGATAATGCGGAAGAAACAGAAGAAGATGAAGAAGAAAATGGGGAAGTAGAACTACAAGGAGAACAAGAAGACTTAGAAGAACAAGAAGAACAAACAGAAGACTATCATGGAAACTCACAAATAACAGAAGAATAAGCTGAAGAAGGAGTAGAAGAAGCAGAAGAAGAAGTGATTTACAAAGCAGAAAAAGCAGAAGAAATAGAAGAAGATAAAGAAGACCAAGAAGGGTATGAAGAAGTACAAGAAGAACAAGTAGTAGAATAAGAAGAAGAAGAAGAAGAAGAAGAAGAAGAAGAAGAAAAGAAGAAGAAGAAGAAGAAGAAGAAGAAGAAGAAGAAGAAAAGAAGAAGAAGAAAGAAGAAGAAGAAGAAGAAGAAGAAGAAGGAAGAAGAAGAAAAGAAGAAGAAGACATAGAAGAATTAGATGAAAAGCAGAAATTACAGAAGAATAAGCCGAAAAGGCAGAATAACACTTGAATAAGCTGAAGAAGGAAGCAGAAGAAACAGAAGAAGTGAAGTAATTGATGAAGCAGAAATTGCAGAAGATACAAAGAAGATGAAGAAGAAGAAGAAGAAGGGGATTAGAACTACAAGACGAAACAAGAGGAACTAGAACAAGAAGAACAAGAATTAGAAACAGAAAAATGAGATGAAAACGCAGAAATCACAGAAGAATAAGCTGAAGAAAAGCAGAAGTAGAATAAGAAATATTTGGAAAAGCAGAAAATGCAGAAGAAACAGAAGAAAATAAAGAAGAAGAAGAAGGAATGTAGAACAACCCGAAGAAGAAGAACTAGAAGAACAAGAGAAGAAACAGAAGAATTAGATGAAAAAGCAGAAATAGAAAACGAATAGGCCGAAAAAGCAGAAATAAGAGAAGAATAAGCCGAAAAAGCAGAAATAACAGAAGAATACCAAAAAAAAAGCAGAAGTAACAGAAGAATAAGCTGAAGAAGGATCTGAAGAAGCCACAGAAGAAAAAGTAATTGAAAAAGCATAAAAGGCAGAAGAAACAGAAGAAGAAGAAGGAGAGGTAGAACTACAAGAAGAACAAGAAGTAGAACCCGAAGAAGACGAAAAGCAGAAATAACAGAGATTAAGCCGAAAAACGAGAAATAACAGAAGTATAAGGCGAAAATGCAGAAATTACAGAAGAATAAGCCGAAAAAGCAGAAATAACACATGAATAAGCTGAAGAAGCAGCAGCAGAAGAAGAAGTAGATGAAGTAATTTAAAATGTGGAAGAAACAGAAGAAGATGAAGAAGAAGAAGATGGGCATGTAGAACTACAAGGAGAACAAGAAGTACTAGAAGAAGAAGAAGAACAAGAAGTAGAAACAGAAGAATGAGGTGAAAACGCACATGAGAAGAAGTGATTGAAAATGCAGAAAACGCAGAAGAAGATAAAGAAGCAGAAGAAGGAGATGTAGAACAACCAGATGAAAAAGCAGAACTAGAAGAACAGGAAGAACAAGAAGAAGAAACAGAAGAATTAGATGAAAAAGCCGAAATAGAAAAATAATAGGTCGAAAAAGCAGAAATAACAGAAGAATAAGCGGAAAAAGCAGAAATTACAGAAGGATACGCAAAATAAGAAGAAATAACAGAAGAATAAGCCGAGGAAGGTTCAGAAGAAGCCGCAGAAGAAGAAGTAATTGAAAAAGCATAACATGCAGAAGAAACAGAAGAAGAAGGAGAAGGAGATGTAGAACTACAAGAAGAAGAAGAAGAACAAGAAGGGGAACCCGAAGAATAAGACGAAAAAGCAGAACTAACAGAAAATTAACCCAAAAAAGGAAAATAACCGAAGCATAAGACGAAAATGCAGAAATACAGAAGAATAAGCCGAAAAAGCAGAAATAACACATGAATAAGATGAAGAAGCAGCAGCAGAAGAAGAAGCGAGAGGTAATTGAAAATGCAGACAATGCGGAAGAAACAGAAGAAGATGAAGAAGAAGATGATGGGGATGTAGAAGTACAAGGAGAACTAGAAGAAGAAGAAGAACAAGAAGTAGAAACAGAAGAATAAGATGAAAAGGCACAAATAACAGAAGAATAAGCTGAAGAAAAGCAGAAGCAGTACAATAAGAAGATTGGAATAAGCAGAAAATGAAGAAGAAACAGAAGGAGATAAAGAAGAAGAAGAAAGGAATGTAGAAAGCGGATGAAGAAGAAGAACTAGAAGAACAAGAACAAGAAGAAAAACAGAAGAATTAGATGGAAAAGCAGAAATAGAAAAAGAATAGGGCGACAAAGCAGAAATAAGAGAAGAATAAGCCGAAAAAGCAGTAACAGAAGAATACCAAAAAAAAAGCAGAAGTAACAGAAGAATAAGCTGAAGAAGGATCTGAAGAAGCCACAGAAGAAAAAGTAATTGGAAAAAGCATAAAAGGCAGAAGAAAAGAAGAAGAAGGAGATGTAGAACTACAAGAAGAACAAGAAGTAGAACCCGAAGAAGACGAAAAGCAGAAATAACAGAGATTAAGCCGAAAAAACGAGAAAATAACAGAAGTATAAGCCGAAAATGCAGAAATTACAGAAGAATAAGCCGAAAAAGCAGAAATAAACACCTGAATAAGCTGAAGAAGCAGCAGCAGAAGAAGAAGTAGATGAAGTAATTGAAAATGTGGAAGAAACAGAAGAAGATGAAGAAGAAGAAGATGGGGATGTAGAACTACAAGGAGAACAAGAAGACTAGAAGAAGAAGAAGAACAAGAAGTAGAAACAGAAGAATAAGATGAAAACGCACATGAGAAGAAGTAATTGAAAATGCAGGAAAACGCAGAAGAAGATAAAGAAGCAGAAGAAGGAGATGTAGAACAACCAGATGAAAAAGCAGAACTAGAAGAACAGGAAGAACAAGAAGAAGAAACAGAAGAATTAGATGAAAAAGCTGAAATAGAAAAAGAATAGGTCAAAAAAGCAGAAATAACAGAGGAATAAGCGGAAAAAGCAGAAATTACAGAAGGATATGCAAAATAAGAAGAAATAACAGAAGAATAAGCCGAGGAAGGTTCAGAAGAAGCCGCAGAAGAAGTAATTGAAAAAGCATAACATGCAGAAGAAACAGAAGAAGAAGGAGAAGGAGATGTAGAACTACAAGAAGAAGAAGAAGAACAAGAAGGGGAACCCGAAGAATAAGACGAAAAAGCAGAACTAACAGAAAATTAACCCAAAAAAGGAAAATAACCGAAGCATAAGACGAAAATGCAGAAATTACAGAAGAATAAGCCGAAAAAGCAGAAAAAACACATGAATAAGATGAAGAAGCAGCAGCAGAAGAAGAAGCGATGAAGTAATTGAAAATGCAGACAATGCGGAAGAAACAGAAGAAGATGAAGAAGAAGATGATGGGGCTGTAGAAGTACAAGGAGAACTAGAAGAAGAAGAAGAACAAGAAGTAGAAACAGAAGAATAAGATGAAAAGGCACAAATAACAGAAGAATAAGCTGAAGAAAAGCAGAAGCAGTACAATAAGAAGATTGGAATAAGCAGAAAATGAAGAAGAAACAGAAGGAGATAAAGAAGAAGAAGAAAGGAATGTAGAAAAGCGGATGAAGAAGAAGAACTAGAAGAACAAGAACAAGAAGAAAAAACAGAAGAATTAGATGGAAAAGCAGAAATAGAAAAAGAATAGGGCGACAAAGCAGAAATAACAGAAGAATAAGCCGAAAAGCAGAAATAACAGAAGAAGAAGCAAAATAAGCAGAAATAACAGGAGAATAAGCTGAAGGAGATGCAGAAGAAGTAGCAGAAGAAGAAGTAATTGAAAAAGCATAACATGCAGTAGAAACAGAAGAAGAAGAAGGAGATGTAGAACTGCAAGAAAAACAAGATGAACAAGAAGAACAAGAAGTAGAAACCAAAGAATAAGACGAAAAGCAGAACTAACAGATTAAGCCGAAAAAGGAAAATAACCGAAGTATAAGAAGAAAATGCAAAAATTACAGAAGAAGAAGCCGAAATAGCAGAAATAACACATGAAAAAGATGAAGAAGCAGCAGAAGAAGACGAATCGATGAAGTAATTGAAAATGCAGATAATGCGGAAGAAACAGAAGAAGATGAAGAAGAAAATGGGGAAGTAGAACTACAAGGAGAACAAGAAGACTTAGAAGAAGAAGAAGAACAAACAGAAGACTATCATGGAAACTCACAAATAACAGAAGAATAAGCTGAAGAAGGAGTAGAAGAAGCAGAAGAAGAAGTGATTTACAAAGCAGAAAAAGCAGAAGAAATAGAAGAAGATAAAGAAGACCAAGAAGGGTATGAAGAAGTACAAGAAGAACAAGAAGAAGAAGAAGAAGAAGAAGAAGAAGAAGAAGAAGAAGAAGAAGAAGAAGAAGAAGAAGAAGAAGAAGAAGAAGAAGAAGAAGAAGAAGAAGAAGAAGAAGAAGAAGAAGAAGAAGAAGAAGAAGAAGAAGAAGACACAGAAGAATTAGATGAAAAAGCAGAAATTACAGAATAATAATCCGAAAAGGCAGAATAACACTTGAATAAGCTGAAGAAGAAGCAGAAGAAACAGAAGAAGTTGAAGTAATTGATAAAGCAGAAATTGCAGAAGATACAGAAGAAGATGAAGAAGAAGAAGAAGGGGATGTAGAACTACAAGACGAACAAGAGGAACTAGAACAAGAAGAACAAGAATTAGAAACAGAAAAATGAGATGAAAACGCAGAAATCACAGAAGAATAAGCTGAAGAAAAGCAGAAGTAGAATAAGAAATATTTGGAAAAGCAGAAAATGCAGAAGAAACAGAAGAAAATAAAGAAGAAGAAGAAGAAGGAATGTAGAACAACCCGAAGTAGAAGAACTAGAAGAACAAGAGAAGAAACAGAAGAATTAGATGAAAAAGCAGAAATAGAAAACGAATAGGCCGAAAAAGCAGAAATAAGAGAAGAATAAGCCGAAAAAGCAGAAATAACAGAAGAATACCAAAAAAAAAAGCAGAAGTAACAGAAGAATAAGCTGAAGAAGGATCTGAAGAAGCCACAGAAGAAAAAGTAATTGGAAAAGCATAAAAGGCAGAAGAAACAGAAGAAGAAGAAGGAGATGTAGAACTACAAGAAGAACAAGAAGTAGAACCCGAAGAAGACGAAAAGCAGAAATAACAGAGATTAAGCCGAAAAACGAGAAATAACAGAAGTATAAGCCGAAAATGCAGAAATTACAGAAGAATAAGCCGAAAAAGCAGAAATAACACCTGAATAAGCTGAAGAAGCAGCAGCAGAAGAAGAAGTAGATGAAGTAATTGAAAATGTGGAAGAAACAGAAGAAGATGAAGAAGAAGAAGATGGGGATGTAGAACTACAAGGAGAACAAGAAGGACTAGAAGAAGAAGAAGAACAAGAAGTAGAAACAGAAGAATAAGATGAAAACGCACATGAGAAGAAGTAATTGAAAATGCAGAAAACGCAGAAGAAGATAAAGAAGCAGAAGAAGGAGATGTAGAACAACCAGATGAAAAAGCAGAACTAGAAGAACAGGAAGAACAAGAAGAAGAAACAGAAGAATTAGATGAAAAAGCTGAAAT
This sequence comes from Talpa europaea, assembly GCF_964194135.1. Classification (NCBI taxonomy): domain Eukaryota; kingdom Metazoa; phylum Chordata; class Mammalia; order Eulipotyphla; family Talpidae; genus Talpa; species Talpa europaea. The sequence continues at coordinate 5,859 of NW_028167656.1, forward strand.
AGAAAAAGAATAGGTCAAAAAAGCAGAAATAACAGAGGAATAAGCGGAAAAAGCAGAAATTACAGAAGGATATGCAAAATAAGAAGAAATAACAGAAGAATAAGCCGAGGAAGGTTCAGAAGAAGCCGCAGAAGAAGTAATTGAAAAAGCATAACATGCAGAAGAAACAGAAGAAGAAGGAGAAGGAGATGTAGAACTACAAGAAGAAGAAGAAGAACAAGAAGGGGAACCCGAAGAATAAGACGAAAAAGCAGAACTAACAGAAAATTAACCCAAAAAAGGAAAATAACCGAAGCATAAGACGAAAATGCAGAAATTACAGAAGAATAAGCCGAAAAAGCAGAAATAACACATGAATAAGATGAAGAAGCAGCAGCAGAAGAAGAAGCGATGAAGTAATTGAAAATGCAGACAATGCGGAAGAAACAGAAGAAGATGAAGAAGAAGATGATGGGGATGTAGAAGTACAAGGAGAACTAGAAGAAGAAGAAGAACAAGAAGTAGAAACAGAAGAATAAGATGAAAAGGCACAAATAACAGAAGAATAAGCTGAAGAAAAGCAGAAGCAGTACAATAAGAAGATTGGAATAAGCAGAAAATGAAGAAGAAACAGAAGGAGATAAAGAAGAAGAAGAAAGGAATGTAGAAAAGCGGATGAAGAAGAAGAACTAGAAGAACAAGAACAAGAAGAAAAAACAGAAGAATTAGATGGAAAAGCAGAAATAGAAAAAGAATAGGGCGACAAAGCAGAAATAACAGAAGAATAAGCCGTAAGCCGAAAAGCAGAAATAACAGAAGAAGAAGCAAAATAAGCAGAAATAACAGGAGAATAAGCTGAAGGAGATGCAGAAGAAGTAGCAGAAGAAGAAGTAATTGAAAAAGCATAACATGCAGTAGAAACAGAAGAAGAAGAAGGAGATGTAGAACTGCAAGAAAACAAGATGAACAAGAAGAACAAGAAGTAGAAACCAAAGAATAAGACGAAAAGCAGAACTAACAGAAGATAAGCCGAAAAAGGAAAATAACCGAAGTATAAGAAGAAAATGCAAAAAATTACAGAAGAAGAAGCCGAAATAGCAGAAATAACACATGAAAAAGATGAAGAAGCAGCAGAAAAGACGAATCGATGAAGTAATTGAAAATGCAGATAATGCGGAAGAAACAGAAGAAGATGAAGAAGAAAATGGGGAAGTAGAACTACAAGGAGAACAAGAAGACTTAGAAGAACAAGAAGAACAAACAGAAGACTATCATGGAAACTCACAAATAACAGAAGAATAAGCTGAAGAAGGAGTAGAAGAAGCAGAAGAAGAAGTGATTTACAAAGCAGAAAAAGCAGAAGAAATAGAAGAAGATAAAGAAGACCAAGAAGGGTATGAAGAAGTACAAGAAGAACAAGAAGAAGAAGAAGAAGAAGAAAGAAGAAGAAGAAGAGAAGAAGAAGAAGAGAAGAAGAAGAAGAAGAAGAAGAAGAAGAAGAAGAAGAAGAAGAAGAAGAAGAAGAAGAAGAAGACACAGAAGAATTAGATGAAAAAGCAGAAATTACAGAAGAATAAGCCGAAAAGGCAGAATAACACTTGAATAAGCTGAAGAGGAAGCAGAAGAACAGAAGAAGTTGAAGTAATTGATAAAGCAGAAATTGCAGAAGATACAAAGAAGATGAAGAAGAAGAAGAAGAAGGGGATTAGAACTACAAGACGAACAAGAGGAACTAGAACAAGAAGAACAAGAATTAGAAACAGAAAAATGAGATGAAAACGCAGAAATCACAGAAGAATAAGCTGAAGAAAAGCAGAAGTAGAATAAGAAATATTTGGAAAAGCAGAAAATGCAGAAGAAACAGAAGAAAATAAAGAAGAAGAAGAAGAAGGAATGTAGAACAACCCGAAGAAGAAGAACTAGAAGAACAAGAGAAGAAACAGAAGAATTAGATGAAAAAGCAGAAATAGAAAACGAATAGGCCGAAAAAGCAGAAATAAGAGAAGAATAAGCCGAAAAAGCAGAAATAACAGAAGAATACCAAAAAAAAAAAGCAGAAGTAACAGAAGAATAAGCTGAAGAAGGATCTGAAGAAGCCACAGAAGAAAAAGTAATTGAAAAAGCATAAAAGGCAGAAGAAACAGAAGAAGAAGAAGGAGATGTAGAACTACAAGAAGAACAAGAAGTAGAACCCGAAGAAGACGAAAAGCAGAAATAACAGAGATTAAGCCGAAAAACGAGAAATAACAGAAGTATAAGGCGAAAATGCAGAAATTACAGAAGAATAAGCCGAAAAAGCAGAAATAACACATGAATAAGCTGAAGAAGCAGCAGCAGAAGAAGAAGTAGATGAAGTAATTTAAAATGTGGAAGAAACAGAAGAAGATGAAGAAGAAGAAGATGGGCATGTAGAACTACAAGGAGAACAAGAAGTACTAGAAGAAGAAGAAGAACAAGAAGTAGAAACAGAAGAATGAGATGAAAACGCACATGAGAAGAAGTGATTGAAAATGCAGAAAACGCAGAAGAAGATAAAGAAGCAGAAGAAGGAGATGTAGAACAACCAGATGAAAAAGCAGAACTAGAAGAACAGGAAGAACAAGAAGAAGAAACAGAAGAATTAGATGAAAAAGCCGAAATAGAAAAATAATAGGTCGAAAAAGCAGAAATAACAGAAGAATAAGCGGAAAAAGCAGAAATTACAGAAGGATACGCAAAATAAGAAGAAATAACAGAAGAATAAGCCGAGGAAGGTTCAGAAGAAGCCGCAGAAGAAGAAGTAATTGAAAAAGCATAACATGCAGAAGAAACAGAAGAAGAAGGAGAAGGAGATGTAGAACTACAAGAAGAAGAAGAAGAAGAAGAAGGGGAACCCGAAGAATAAGACGAAAAAGCAGAACTAACAGAAAATTAACCCAAAAAAGGAAAATAACCGAAGCATAAGACGAAAATGCAGAAATTACAGAAGAATAAGCCGAAAAAGCAGAAATAACACATGAATAAGATGAAGAAGCAGCAGCAGAAGAAGAAGCGATGAAGTAATTGAAAATGCAGACAATGCGGAAGAAACAGAAGAAGATGAAGAAGAAGATGATGGGGATGTAGAAGTACAAGGAGAACTAGAAGAAGAAGAAACAAGAAGTAGAAACAGAAGAATAAGATGAAAAGGCACAAATAACAGAAGAATAAGCTGAAGAAAAGCAGAAGCAGTAGAATAAGAAGATTGGAAAAAGCAGAAAATGAAGAAGAAACAGAAGGAGATAAAGAAGAAGAAGAAAGGAATGTAGAAAAGCGGATGAAGAAGAAGAACTAGAAGAACAAGAACAAGAAGAAAAAACAGAAGAATTAGATGGAAAAGCAGAAATAGAAAAAGAATAGGGCGACAAAGCAGAAATAACAGAAGAATAAGCCGAAAAGCAGAAATAACAGAAGAAGCAAAATAAGCAGAAATAACAGGAGAATAAGCTGAAGGAGATGGCAGAAGAAGTAGCAGAAGAAGAAGTAATTGAAAAAGCATAACATGCAGTAGAAACAGAAGAAGAAGAAGGAGATGTAGAACTGCAAGAAAAACAAGATGAACAAGAAGAACAAGAAGTAGAAACCAAAGAATAAGACGAAAAGCAGAACTAACAGAAGATTAAGCCGAAAAAGGGAAATAACCGAAGTATAAGAAGAAAAAGCAGAAATTACAGAAGAAGAAGCCGAAATAGCAGAAATAACACATGAAAAAGATGAAGAAGCAGCAGAAGAAGACGAATCGATGAAGTAATTGAAAATGCAGATAATGCGGAAGAAACAGAAGAAGATGAAGAAGAAAATGGGGATGTAGAACTACAAGGAGAACAAGAAGACTTAGAAGAACAAGAAGAACAAACAGAAGACTATCATGGAAACTCACAAATAACAGAAGAATAAGCTGAAGAAGGAGTAGAAGAAGCAGAAGAAGAAGTGATTTACAAAGCAGAAAAAGCAGAAGAAATAGAAGAAGATAAAGAAGTCCAAGAAGGGTATGAAGAATTACAAGAAGAACAAGTAGTAGTAGTAGAAGAAGAAGAAGAAGAAGTACAAGAAGAACAAGTAGCAGAAGAAGAAGAAGAAGAAGAAGAAGAAGAAGAAGAAGAAGAAGAAGAAGAAGAAGAAGAAGAAGAAGAAGACACAGAAGAATTAGATGAAAAAGCAGAAATTACAGAAGAATAAGCCGAAAAGGCAGAATAACACTTGAATAAGCTGAAGAAGAAGCAGAAGAAACAGAAGAAGTTGAAGTAATTGATAAAGCAGAAATTGCAGAAGATACAGAAGAAGATGAAGAAGAAGAAAAAGAAGGGGATGTAGAACTACAAGACGAACAAGAGGAACTAGAACAAGAAGAACAAGAATTAGAAACAGAAAAATGAGATGAAAACGCAGAAATCACAGAAGAATAAGCTGAAGAAAAGCAGAAGTAGAATAAGAAATATTTGGAAAAGCAGAAAATGCAGAAGAAACAGAAGAAAATAAAGAAGAAGAAGAAGAAGGAATGTAGAACAACCCGAAGTAGAAGAACTAGAAGAACAAGAGAAGAAACAGAAGAATTAGATGAAAAAGCAGAAATAGAAAACGAATAGGCCGAAAAAGCAGAAATAAGAGAAGAATAAGCCGAAAAAGCAGAAATAACAGAAGAATACCAAAAAAAAAAGCAGAAGTAACAGAAGAATAAGCTGAAGAAGGTTCTGAAGAAGCCACAGAAGAAAAAGTAATTGGAAAAGCATAAAAGGCAGAAGAAACAGAAGAAGAAGAAGGAGATATAGAACTACAAGAAGAACAAGAAGTAGAACCCGAAGAAGACGAAAAGCAGAAATAACAGAGATTAAGCCGAAAAACGAGAAATAACAGAAGTATAAGCCGAAAATGCAGAAATTACAGAAGAATAAGCCGAAAAAGCAGAAATAACACCTGAATAAGCTGAAGAAGCAGCAGCAGAAGAAGAAGTAGATGAAGTAATTGAAAATGTGGAAGAAACAGAAGAAGATGAAGAAGAAGAAGATGGGGATGTAGAACTACAAGGACAAAAAGAAGGACTAGAAGAAGAAGAAGAACAAGAAGTAGAAACAGAAGAATAAGATGAAAACGCACATAAGAAGAAGTGATTGAAAATGCAGAAAACGCAGAAGAAGATAAAGAAGCAGAAGAAGGAGATGTAGAACAACCAGATGAAAAAGCAGAACTAGAAGAACAGGAAGAACAAGAAGAAGAAACAGAAGAATTAGATGAAAAAGCCGAAATAGAAAAATAATAGGTCAAAAAAGCAGAAATAACAGAAGAATAAGCGGAAAAAGCAGAAATTACAGAAGGATACGCAAAATAAGAAGAAATAACAGAAGAATAAGCCGAGGAAGGTTCAGAAGACCGCAGAAGAAGTAATTGAAAAAGCATAACATGCAGAAGAAACAGAAGAAGAAGGAGAAGGAGGGTAGAACTACAAGAAGAAGAAGAAGAACAAGAAGGGGAACCCGAAGAATAAGACGAAAAAGCAGAACTAACAGAAAATTAACCCAAAAAAGGAAAATAACCGAAGCATAAGACGAAAATGCAGAAATTACAGAAGAATAAGCCGAAAAAGCAGAAAAAACACATGAATAAGATGAAGAAGCAGCAGCAGAAGAAGAAGCGATGAAGTAATTGAAAATGCAGACAATGCGGAAGAAACAGAAGAAGATGAAGAAGAAGATGATGGGGATGTAGAAGTACAAGGAGAACTAGAAGAAGAAGAAGAACAAGAAGTAGAAACAGAAGAATAAGATGAAAAGGCACAAATAACAGAAGAATAAGCTGAAGAAAAGCAGAAGCAGTACAATAAGAAGATTGGAATAAGCAGAAAATGAAGAAGAAACAGAAGGAGATAAAGAAGAAGAAGAAAGGAATGTAGAAAAGCGGATGAAGAAGAAGAACTAGAAGAACAAGAACAAGAAGAAAAAACAGAAGAATTAGATGGAAAAGCAGAAATAGAAAAAGAATAGGGCGACAAAGCAGAAATAACAGAAGAATAAGCCGAAAAGCAGAAATAACAGAAGAAGAAGCAAAATAAGCAGAAATAACAGGAGAATAAGCTGAAGGAGATGCAGAAGAAGTAGCAGAAGAAGAAGTAATTGAAAAAGCATAACATGCAGTAGAAACAGAAGAAGAAGAAGGAGATGTAGAACTGCAAGAAAAACAAGATGAACAAGAAGAACAAGAAGTAGAAACCAAAGAATAAGACGAAAAGCAGAACTAACAGAAGATTAAGCCGAAAAAGGAAAATAACCGAAGTATAAGAAGAAAATGCAAAAATTACAGAAGAAGAAGCCGAAATAGCAGAAATAACACATGAAAAAGATGAAGAAGCAGCAGAAGAAGACGAATCGATGAAGTAATTGAAAATGCAGATAATGCGGAAGAAACAGAAGAAGATGAAGAAGAAAATGGGGAAGTAGAACTACAAGGAGAACAAGAAGACTTAGAAGAACAAGAAGAACAAACAGAAGACTATCATGGAAACTCACAAATAACAGAAGAATAAGCTGAAGAAGGAGTAGAAGAAGCAGAAGAAGAAGTGATTTACAAAGCAGAAAAAGCAGAAGAAATAGAAGAAGATAAAGAAGACCAAGAAGGGTATGAAGAAGTACAAGAAGAACAAGTAGTAGAAGAAGAAGAAGAAGAAGAAGAAGAAGAAGAAGAAGAAGAAGAAGAAGAAGAAGAAGAAGAAGAAGAAGAAGAAGAAGAAGAAGAAGAAGAAGAAGAAGAAGAAGAAGAAGAAGAAGAAGAAGAAGAAGAAGACACAGAAGAATTAGATGAAAAAGCAGAAATTACAGAATAATAATCCGAAAAGGCAGAATAACACTTGAATAAGCTGAAGAAGAAGCAGAAGAAACAGAAGAAGTTGAAGTAATTGATAAAGCAGAAATTGCAGAAGATACAGAAGAAGATGAAGAAGAAGAAGAAGGGGATGTAGAACTACAAGACGATCAAGAGGAACTAGAACAAGAAGAACAAGAATTAGAAACAGAAAAATGAGATGAAAACGCAGAAATCACAGAAGAATAAGCTGAAGAAAAGCAGAAGTAGAATAAGAAATATTTGGAAAAGCAGAAAATGCAGAAGAAACAGAAGAAAATAAAGAAGAAGAAGAAGAAGGAATGTAGAACAACCCGAAGTAGAAGAACTAGAAGAACAAGAGAAGAAACAGAAGAATTAGATGAAAAAGCAGAAATAGAAAACGAATAGGCCGAAAAAGCAGAAATAAGAGAAGAATAAGCCGAAAAAGCAGAAATAACAGAAGAATACCAAAAAAAAAAGCAGAAGTAACAGAAGAATAAGCTGAAGAAGGATCTGAAGAAGCCACAGAAGAAAAAGTAATTGGAAAAGCATAAAAGGCAGAAGAAACAGAAGAAGAAGAAGGAGATGTAGAACTACAAGAAGAACAAGAAGTAGAACCCGAAGAAGACGAAAAGCAGAAATAACAGAGATTAAGCCGAAAAACGAGAAATAACAGAAGTATAAGCCGAAAATGCAGAAATTACAGAAGAATAAGCCGAAAAAGCAGAAATAACACCTGAATAAGCTGAAGAAGCAGCAGCAGAAGAAGAAGTAGATGAAGTAATTGAAAATGTGGAAGAAACAGAAGAAGATGAAGAAGAAGAAGATGGGGATGTAGAACTACAAGGAGAACAAGAAGGACTAGAAGAAGAAGAAGAACAAGAAGTAGAAACAGAAGAATAAGATGAAAACGCACATGAGAAGAAGTAATTGAAAATGCAGAAAACGCAGAAGAAGATAAAGAAGCAGAAGAAGGAGATGTAGAACAACCAGATGAAAAAGCAGAACTAGAAGAACAGGAAGAACAAGAAGAAGAAACAGAAGAATTAGATGAAAAAGCTGAAATAGAAAAAGAATAGGTCAAAAAAGCAGAAATAACAGAGGAATAAGCGGAAAAAGAAGAAATTACAGAAGGATATGCAAAATAAGAAGAAATAACAGAAGAATAAGCCGAGGAAGGTTCAGAAGAAGCCGCAGAAGAAGTAATTGAAAAAGCATAACATGCAGAAGAAACAGAAGAAGAAGGAGAAGGAGATGTAGAACTACAAGAAGAAGAAGAAGAACAAGAAGGGGAACCCGAAGAATAAGACGAAAAAGCAGAACTAACAGAAAATTAACCCAAAAAAGGAAAATAACCGAAGCATAAGACGAAAATGCAGAAATTACAGAAGAATAAGCCGAAAAAGCAGAAAAAACACATGAATAAGATGAAGAAGCAGCAGCAGAAGAAGAAGCGATGAAGTAATTGAAAATGCAGACAATGCGGAAGAAACAGAAGAAGATGAAGAAGAAGATGATGGGGATGTAGAAGTACAAGGAGAACTAGAAGAAGAAGAAGAACAAGAAGTAGAAACAGAAGAATAAGATGAAAAGGCACAAATAACAGAAGAATAAGCTGAAGAAAAGCAGAAGCAGTACAATAAGAAGATTGGAATAAGCAGAAAATGAAGAAGAAACAGAAGGAGATAAAGAAGAAGAAGAAAGGAATGTAGAAAAGCGGATGAAGAAGAAGAACTAGAAGAACAAGAACAAGAAGAAAAAACAGAAGAATTAGATGGAAAAGCAGAAATAGAAAAAGAAT
>NW_028167655.1:0-14433 GCF_964194135.1 Talpa europaea
ATTCTTGGAATGGTTTATGTGATCATTTCTCATTATTTCTTCATGTTTAGTCAATTTTTTGCATGCTTTTATTTGGAAAATTTTTATCTTAATCTGTGTGTGCTTGAACTTTCCTTCCAAACTCTTCTGTCTCTTCAGCGCCTGACTTGGCCCATGGACACTCGCCAAATCTGTATCTGCTCAGCTCTCTTGAAAGAAACATGTCAATTTGCCGAATGTTCTACGATCTTACCACTTTCCTTTTTTTCCCTTTGTTGGTTGTAGGACTAAAATGTCTTGATTAGATGTATATTGGGTGGGGAAAATACCCATTCTCACCACAAGTCTTATTTGAAATACGAAGTGTGAACCTGGGCCCGGGAACACACAGGTCTGAGTGGCTGTATGAGGCGGAGGAGGACGGTGTTCAACACCGCGGGTGATGTCATGCTATAGCTGTGTTCACACCTGTCACACCTGCTCTGTCTGCAACACCCACCTCACTCTTTGCTGAAATGAATCCACAGAGCTCTCCCGGTGTGCGCACGGGTTAAGCAGATGCTGAAGGAGGAAGCTAGGAAGTGGGTACAGCCAGCGGTTAGCAGATGGGCGCCCCAACCCCAAGTCCATTTATCAGCTTGATTGAGAAACAATCAGTTGGAGCCAGGAGGGCCCCCCCACCCCGACCCCTACTGCCGACCCAGTGAAGAGTGGCACACTCGGAACCCGACACAACAACACAGAGCAGCAGACCAAGGCTGCTTCCGGAAAGGTAGGGGGGTCACATGGGGAAGCTCAGTGGGCCCCGGGAGCCTAGGAGACCCCATGGCCCAGCCAACCAGAACCCTACTCCTTCCCGCTGTACCCACAGAAGTACCTACCTCTCGCCACTGCAGTGGCCACCCACCCAGGCCCCTCTCCATTCAGAGCTTTCTGGTCCTTCTTCTGTTAGGGGGAAAGGATGTCCTGCACAGACTCCACACAGGCTTTGTGGACGCCACCCCCACTCCATCAGGACACTGGGAACTACAAATCCCAGGATCCCCAAGGGGAGGTTGCGAGGCCTGAGGGTGGAGTTAAGCAGCCATTTTCTGGCGCTGGTGTTTGTAACCAGCCATGTGAGTGGGGTCTGGCTCTTGGCTCCTGCTCTCGGCCAGGCAGGTTTGGTCTCGGCGGGTCGGCGGGTCATGTGGGATTCCAGGTCGGCGGAACGGGTAGGACTCATTTAAGAATTTATCTCCCTCTTTTCTCCATGAGTTGTGCATTTCCTCATTCCCCTTGCCTTGTGAATAAACCTTGGTTACCCTTCGGTGTGTGCCTGCAGGGTAAGTCCCCTGCAGGTAAGTGCCTGCAGGTGAGGGCCCACAGTCAGGCAACCCGTTTTATATCTGGCCCCTGTAACACCTCCGTCTACCCACAAATCTCGTGCTTTTCTGTGACTTTGGTCTCGACACTGAAGGCTTTCCTCACCGAAGACAAAACCACGGAGGGGCCACCTGGGGCCTTCAGACTCCAGGCTTGCTCCCAACACCCCAACTCGATGCCACTGTCATTACAGTTTGCTGGCATCTGCCAAATAGGTTTTTAAAAAGCCTCTTAGCTATTTGCGATGATTTGCATTTTTGTATGAATGGTAAGATGTTTCATTCAATTCTGAAGTGGATAAATTATGGTGGAATTTCATTAAATTTACATTGAATTTATAACTTTAAAATTGAGAACATGGACTTGTATAAAGAATGCCCTTTATTATGCTTGGCTTTTTGAAAATGTCAGAAGCATTTTCTTTTTAAGTCCTTTTACAACAAGGACATGGCAAAGTAAACATTTCTGAGGTCTCAAAGCTAACTGCCGTCTTAGCGCTTTTATTCAGAGCAAGAAAAGAAAGATGAACGTTAGCAGGCAACAGCGGTGGGACGCCAGTGGACACGTTCCAAGGAAGTGGCGGCAGGCATCTGGCAGACGTAGGCATCTGCTGCTGGGGCGCTTCCCAGTGTCAGGCAGCTCCCCCTTGCTGATGAGCTTCTGCCCAAGGGATGCTGTGGCCCCCAACAGCACCCACTGGAGCCCTGGCCTCCCAAGCTCACCTGAGTGGCTCCTAACTTCCCCCCTTTTACGCCAATTAAAATGTACTCTTATATCACTGCCATGTGGATTTCCCCAATCTCGTGGCTGTCTCAATGGTCAGGGAGCCCTCTCCCGGGCGACGGTCAGCATGTTGCGATCCTAACTAGACATGTCACACTCTAAAAATTCTCCTAAAAAGAAAAAAAAGTCTCTCATCCATCCATCTATCTATCATCTATTTAGTGAGTTGGAACTACTGAATATGATTCGGGGTTCCGTGGGGCGTGCCCCACTCCCGAGTCTTCGTCGAGGGGCTGCCAGTGGTGTGCCTGGTGTCAGGCTCCGGTCCATGACAGATGAGGGGGGGAATCTGAAACCGCCACCGGCCGAGCCTTGTGCTTGCTGGGGCTCGGCAGGTGTCCGGCAGGGCCCGCCGTAGTGTTCCGTGATCCCTCGTGTGTACGGGCTTATGGGTATTGGCGGCCAAGGAGCCACTTGGCAATTTAAAGAACAATGGGCCGGAAGGCCATTTTCACCTGCATTTCATACTTCATCACGCACTCAAGGGCTTGTTTTACAACGAAGCGTGAAGGCGAAGTGCCGGCGCCCGAGCGGCTGGAGGAACGCGGCGGACAGTGGGCCGCCCCCCTGGGCTTTCCTCTCCCGGCACAGACAGGCTCGTGGCGTGAAGTGCTGGGCTTCTGGGGCCTCGTCCTTATCCCCCCAGTTCTTCCACCCGTGCAACCCGCCTCACGCTTCTGGAGGCTTAAAGCTGCTCTCCCCACGGGCCTCCGCGGCCTCTTGGTCACGGCAACAGGCAGCAAAGAGTCTGTTCTTATCTCAGTCAGCCTGGGAGTGGCGCGTGGTGCCGAATCAGCAGACCCGCGAGGGCTTGGCCCGGCTGAAGGGGTGGCGATGTGGACTGAGGCTGCTTCCCCAAGCTTCAAACAGGCTGGCCAGGGCCCAGGGGCTCTGGAGCCCAGACCGGGGGGCCCAGAACTGCAGACTCAGGGCTGTCTCCAGCGTGGCATGAGGAGGTCGTGATGCCTGTGAGGACTGCAAAGGGTCTGGGGTGAGGCCCCTCCTGCTGGGGACTGGAGGTCGGGGGTCTGTCCAGCTGTGTACCAGCTGTGCACACGGTGCCTGTGAGCTAGGCCGGCCTCTCAGCCCCCGTGACAGGGGCCAGAAAAGGAAGGTTCACCAGTGCGGACCCAGCCTTGCCCCTGCCGTGTTTTCTGCGGAAAGACAACAGTTACACCCTGACATCGCAGGCCCTGTACTCACCACGTCCATGGTGTGTGTCCAGATGTCAACACAGAAAATTTAGACTAAACATTGTTGTTAAGAAGTCCTGAGTTACGTGAAATAGTGCAGCTTTTATTAGTTGGGGTGCCAGAACCCCGTCCTTTTTGGTTACCCCAAGGTGTGCAGTATTTGTTTTTGACAGCGTGTCCCTGCACGCTTCCCTCTTCTCAGCGTCCATTTGATTTCAACCCAAAACGCCAAGTTCCCAGCTGTGCGTCCCCAGCTGTGCGTTCCCTCGTCCTCTTGCCTGTGGACTTCTCTCTCCTGGCAGCGAGGACGAGAAACGCAAACCTGATCTTGGCTTCAGAGACTTTAAAGCTCAGGTCTTCCTCCTTTGGCCCGCAGATAAAACGCTGGGCTGCGGAAACTCAGGCTCTTCTGGTCCTGATTCCAGAAGGGCCGGGCTCACGCGCCCCGCGGCTCTGCGCTCCTGGCTGTCACATCCCCATTCCTGCCGTGCCCCACAAGGAAGGAGCAGGAAGGGAAGGAGTTGGGACGGGCCGGGGCTGGTGAGACCCAGGTACAGGCCCGCGACAATGACACGATCCACTTCTCGTTGTCACACAGACAGGTCATGACTCCCGAGTGCCTGCGGCCTGCAGCCCTCCGGCGCCAGGGAGACGCCTGCTATTGCTGGCTGCTGAGCAAAGGCAGGAGCTGGCTTGTCTCTGCACCCCACCTAGTGGTCTTGGGGGTGCCGGTCTCTGCTCAAAACAAGGACCCGGTGGGGTGGGTCCAGGTCTTCGCAGGCCTCGGCTGCAACCCGTGGCTCAGGTGTGGCAAGCCCCCTGGGGAAGCACATTCGCGTTTTAAGCCCGAGAGTAGGAGCCGGTGACACTTACGATGCCTCACGGAGGAGAGAAATTCTTCAAATATTTATATTAAGGAGCGCTGATGTTTCAAGGGCCAGTGTAGCCCACAGTTAGGGTAAATACATCAGCACTTCCCTGCGGGGACCCTGCCTCTGCTCAGAAGGCCCCGATTCCGTTTTCCGAGGCGGAGGGCCTGTCCCCGCCAGCAGGGCTTTGCCACCCCAAGCTTTGAATTACCTGACCCTGCTTGACGGGCCATGGAGACGCAGACATTCAAACACGCAGCAAAGGGTTGGGGTGCCCGCCCTTTGGAAACTGGTTTTCAAGCCTGATTTTTTTTCTGACCAACTCCAAGGCAATGATTGATTTGTCCCTAAAGACAATCTCCTTCATGAGAAAGACCCGGTGAGGTGATTCCAGTTCATTGGCAGTAGCTGCGCAAAGCAGTGGTTAAGAAACAGCTCCTGGGCCTCCCTGGTGGCGCGAGAGGTTGAGCGCCCCGCTGTGAGGCTGTCCGCAGCTCTGCAGCACCGGTTCAATCCCCACTGGCCGGGGAGATTCCCACAGGGCGTGGCGGACCTCTCCTATTTCGTCAGTCTGCCTGTTCTGCTCCCTGCTCTGTCTCTAGTGGATCCTCTCACCCGCCACACCTCTGGCCTGTGCCCTGGTTCTTGTATAAATATATAAATCTTAAAAAAGAAAGAAACAGTTCCTGCTCAGGTTGAAGCCATGGAGCCAGAGCTTCCAGCCGTGACGGAGCAGAAAGTGAGATGCTCAAAACAAAAGCCTAAAGAAAAGGAACATTTTTCCAATGACGTGCTTGCCTTTCAAATATGATGCTTCTTAAAAGGATGTCTGAAAACACCTAGGCGCTGTGAAGAGGGGGGAGTGGGTTCTACTCAATTCCTCTGTAACTTACTTTTTAAAAATTCACTCATTTATTACTGCTTTGCCCTTTTTTGCAGTAGCAGAAGCGTGGAAGCCCCCGTGGCCCCAGCCCCTGGAATCGGGGTGCCTTCACAGTGACTATCTCTGGGCCATTCACACTGTGATGTGCCCCTTGATGGGGGGACAATTTTTTTTCCTTCAATCTTTTAAATGTAGAATGAGATCAAAGAGAAAATCTTTTTCGAAAGCTCAGTGCTAATAAAGACAGACGGGCGACGCGGGCGAGAACACCTCACCGGCTCCTCGCACTTACACACGCGCACGCCCCACGCTCCCGGGGCCCAGGTGTCCCGAGTCACAGGTGTCAGTGGCCACACCCATGTCCCTTGGGTGGTGTCGCTGCCACAGCCCAGGAGGGGGCGAGACCTCAGGTGCCGGCCATGCGGGGGGACGAAGCCTGACGTACCCCAGAGTCCCCGCAAGTATCTAGTGTCATATAAATGGACCAATATGGGGGTCTCCTCACAACCCCTGAGCTCATGCAGCACAACCTGCCTGGGGTTCCAGCTAACACACCCCAACAGCCAGGGTGAACCAGGCGCCGGAGAACAGACCCGTCTCATCCGTGTTTGCGCCCTAGATCCTCTGGGCTCTGGACGTGAGCCCGGGGAGAGCAGACCCCCAGGTCCCACCTCCTCCCCCACCCGTGGGGCTGGCGCCGGCCCCTGCAGAGCTGCCGCAGGACCTGGACGGGGCTGAGGACGACGAAAAGAGAAGCAGAGGCGGGAGGACACGTGTGCGAGACGCTGTCCCCCAAGGCCGCTGCGCCCGAACTCGGGGCGAGAAAGCAGCGGGCGAATCAAAACGTGGGAACGAGCTAAATAGAAGCTGCCGTGAAGACCCAACACGCGGGGCGCAGGGCGTGGGGAAGCTGCTGGGCCCGGAGGAGCCGAGGGCACCGCCAGGGACACCCGCGCAGTGACCGCGGCCTGCTCAGGCGGTGGCAGGGGGCAGCTCGGGCAGCCACGGCCGGGGGGTTCCCTGCTGCTCAGCAAGCTGACCACAGCCTGAGCCCGCCCGGCAGTGGCCAGCTGGGGACACCCCGCCCCGCAGGCCCGCACCCGGTGTCCCCGGGGCTGTCACCGCAGGGGCAGCTGGGGGGCGAGGCCCGGGGCCAGCTGGGGCTAGGGAGGCGCTTGGGGCAGCGCGGGCAGGGGCCTGGGGGCGCGTGAGGGGCTCTGGGACGGGGCAGTGAGTTCCAGGCGGGCTGCCCGTGCTCCAGAGCCCCGCTGGACATCCGGGGGTCTGGCGGGCAGGACAGCGAGTCCTGCGGGAAGAGGAGGCCCTGGCCGCGGACGCCGCTTTCCAGGCCTGGACACGCCACAGCGCCCCCCGGGCCTCGCCGTGGACAGACCGTCCCCGCCCCCCACTGACCACGCCGCGCCCCCACTGACCAGAGCGGCGACGGCTCCTTCTCCAGCTTCGTGGGCGGGACGCGGCGGCCGGGGCGAGGGGGCAGGACGCGGCGGCCGGGGCGAGGGGGCAGGACGCGGAGGGCCGGGGCGAGGGGGCAGGACGCGGAGGGCCGGGGCGAGGGGGCAGGACGCGGCGGCCGGGGCGAGGGGGCAGGACGCGGAGGGCCGGGGCGAGGGGGCAGGACGCGGCGGCCGGGGCGAGGGGGCAGGACGCGGAGGGCCGGGGCGAGGGGGCAGGACGCGGAGGGCCGGGGCGAGGGGGCAGGACGCGGAGGGCCGGGGCGAGGGGGCAGGACGCGGAGGGCCGGGGCGAGGGGGCAGGACGCGGAGGGCCGGGGCGAGGGGGCAGGACGCGGAGGGCCGGGGCGAGGGGGCAGGACGCGGAGGGCCGGGGCGAGGGGGCAGGACGCGGAGGGCCGGGGCGAGGGGGCAGGACGCGGAGGGCCGGGGCGAGGGGGCAGGACGCGGAGGGCCGGGGCGAGGGGGCAGGACGCGGAGGGCCGGGGCGAGGGGGCAGGACGCGGAGGGCCGGGGCGAGGGGGCAGGACGCGGCGGCCGGGGCGAGGGGGCAGGACGCGGAGGGCCGGGGCGAGGGGGCAGGACGCGGAGGGCCGGGGCGAGGGGGCAGGACGCGGAGGGCCGGGGCGAGGGGGCAGGACGCGGCGGCCGGGGTGAGGGGGCAGGACGCGGAGGGCCGGGGCGAGGGGGCAGGACGCGGAGGGCCGGGGCGAGGGGGCAGGACGCGGCGGGCCGGGGCGAGGGGGCAGGACGCGGCGGCCGGGGCGAGGGGGCAGGACGCGGAGGGCCGGGGCGAGGGGGCAGGACGCGGCGGCCGGGGCGAGGGGGCAGGACGCGGCGGCCGGGGCGAGGGGGCAGGACGCGGAGGGCCGGGGCGAGGGGGCAGGACGCGGAGGGCCGGGGCGAGGGGGCAGGACGCGGAGGGCCGGGGCGAGGGGGCAGGACGCGGAGGGCCGGGGCGAGGGGGCAGGACGCGGAGGGCCGGGGCGAGGGGGCAGGACGCGGAGGGCCGGGGCGAGGGGGCAGGACGCGGAGGGCCGGGGCGAGGGGGCAGGACGCGGAGGGCCGGGGCGAGGGGGCAGGACGCGGAGGGCCGGGGCGAGGGGGCAGGACGCGGCGGCCGGGGCGAGGGGGCAGGACGCGGCGGCCGGGGCGAGGGGGCAGGACGCGGCGGACCGGGGCGAGGGGGCAGGACGCGGAGGGCCGGGGCGAGGGGGCAGGACGCGGAGGGCCGGGGCGAGGGGGCAGGACGCGGAGGGCCGGGGCGAGGGGGCAGGACGCGGCGGCCGGGGTGAGGGGGCAGGACGCGGAGGGCCGGGGAGAGGAGGCAGGACGCGGAGGGCCGGGGCGAGGGGGCAGGACGCGGAGGGCCGGGGCGAGGGGGCAGGACGCGGAGGGCCGGGGCGAGGGGGCAGGACGCGGAGGGCCGGGGCGAGGGGGCAGGACGCGGCGGCCGGGGTGAGGGGGCAGGACGCGGAGGGCCGGGGCGAGGGGGCAGGACGCGGAGGGCCGGGGCGAGGGGGCAGGACGCGGAGGGCCGGGGCGAGGGGGCAGGACGCGGAGGGCCGGGGCGAGGGGGCAGGACGCGGAGGGCCGGGGCGAGGGGGCAGGACGCGGCGGCCGGGGTGAGGGGGCAGGACGCGGAGGGCCGGGGCGAGGGGGCAGGACGCGGCGGCCGGGGCGAGGGGGCAGGACGCGGAGGGCCGGGGAGAGGAGGCAGGACGCGGAGGGCCGGGGCGAGGGGGCAGGACGCGGCGGCCGGGGTGAGGGGGCAGGACACGGAGGGCCGGGGCGAGGGGGCAGGACGCGGCGGCCGGGGCGAGGGGGCAGGACGCGGCGGCCGGGGCGAGGGGGCAGGACGCGGAGGGCCGGGGCGAGGGGGCAGGACGCGGAGGGCCGGGGCGAGGGGGCAGGACGCGGCGGCCGGGGCGAGGGGGCAGGACGCGGCGGCCGGGGCGAGGGGGCAGGACGCGGAGGGCCGGGGCGAGGAGGCAGGACGCGGAGGGCCGGGGCGAGGGGGCAGGACGCGGAGGGCCGGGGCGAGGGGGCAGGACGCGGAGGGCCGGGGATCCTGGCGGCCAAGGGCGCCGGGTCGCGTCCAGGGCGGGCCCCGCGGGACGAGGCCGAGGCGGGGGCGAGCCCCGGCCCCGCAGCGCAGGCCCGTCCCAGAGGCGGGTGGCGGGCGAGCGGGGGTGGCCGCCCTCTGGCCGGGGGGACCCGGAGCCGGCGCCCGCCCTCGGGGGAAGCCCCGGCGCCCCAGCAGCGGCCGGGCGGGAGTGGCCGCCGCGCCGCCGGCCAGGCTGGACGTGGGCTCTGCCCGCCGCTCCCGGAGCTGCCCGCGAGGCTGGGCGGCCTGGACGGCGCGGCGCGGGGACAGCGCGGGGGACAGCGCGGCCCGGGGGGGGGGCGCCCAGTGGGCTCCTGGCGGGGGCGGGAGCGCGTGGACGGCCAGGCCCGGCTCCTCCCGCCCGCTCCTCCCCGCCCGGCTCCTCCCGGCTCTGCGGGCGTCCAGCGACGCGCACCGAGCTGAGTCCCGGGACGGGGTCTGGTCAGGGGATTCCCCTTAATAAACTTCTGTCCCTTCACCTTTGGTGACAGCGCGTTTCCTAGGGTGCCGTTGAGGGGGTGTGGGGGGTGTGTGGGGGTGTGGGGTGTGGGGGGGCATGGAGGGGGTGGGTGTGGGGCGTGGTGTGTGACGTGGGGGGGTGTTCTCCTTGCTGCACCCCCACCACGGGGCCGGGGCGCGCCCCTGGGTCTCCGCGCCCGATGCGGGGTCATCGTGGGGTTTCCCGCGGGTCTCCCGAGAACGAGGCGCCCCCTGGTGGCGACCGCCGGGAGGCGCAGCTGCAGGGCGAGCCCCCCCCCCCCCCACCGCGCCCAGCCCGGCTCGTCCAGAGGCTCTTCGTGGCCCCTTTCCGGGAACCCCCCTCGCTGCCGCTGACGCCCGCCCTGGCCGCCTTCCGCACCCCCAGGTTCAGGGCGCGCACCCCGCCCCGCGCCGCCGCCCGCCTCCCCGACCCCACCTGGACCCAGGCCGGCGCCGTCGGGCCGCGGGTGTCCGGCGTCGGGGCCGGCGCGGAGTCGCGGGTCCCGCCCGCCCCGTCCGCCCTCGGGCAGGGCCACCTCGCAGCCCGCGGGCGCGCGGCACGGGCTCCGGGGCCTCCGGGGCCGGCGGTGCTGCGGGTCGGAGCGGGCGGCCGCCGAGCGTCGAAGGACGCCGGGCTGGGGCGGGCCGGGTCCCCGCGATCCCCGCTGTCCGCGCAGGTGCGTGGGCAGGTGCATGGGCACGTGGTCCCGCGTCGCGCTCCTGGAGCGCGCACCTGTGTGCCCGGCAGGTGTGCGTGCAGTGTGTGGACTGCGTGGTGTGCTGCGTGGATCCACGCGCGTGTGCGAGGTGGGCGTGCGCGGTGGGCGTGCGGGGTGGCTTCGAGGACCCCACTGTGCATCGCCCCGCCGCGTTCTCCGGGTCGGCCCGCGTCTCACTGCACTCCGGGGGGCCCTGCGCCTCACCACGAGTCCGGTGTTGATGGCAGAACCCCACGCAGAACCCCCAAAGCGGCGGGGCGGCGCTGGGCAAGCGCGCACTGAAGGCAGCAGGCCCGGGAAGCTCGGGGGGCCACGGAGCCCCCAGCCCTGCGGACCTTGTCCCCTTGCTCTGGCCCTCGTGGCGCTCAGCGTCCGCTCTCGCCCCCCAGGGCCCTCCTGCCCGTAGGCCCGTCCGGCGTGACGCGCCCTTCGGCCCCGGCCTGCCGCACAGGCGCGGCCCACGCACGCGCGCCCCCGAGCCCCGCGCGCCCCTCCCCAGCCACCATCGCAAGTGCTGCTGCACCCCACGCCCCCCCCCAGGGCGCGCACGCCCACGGAAGGTGGGGAAATGCCTGAGTTTTTGTTTCATTTACCCCACAGGCGGACCCCACCTCCCACTGGCTCCCCCAGAGATGCCTGAGCAAACTTGCATCTGATCAGAATCTAAGTACCCCCAATTTCAGACAAGAAGAAGCGAGAGCCACAGTCTGAGGCTGTTCTCAGGGGCCCTGGGTTTAGGACTCTGGGGCTGGATTCTCACGGCCGCCTGTGCAAGCCTGTGATGATGGGGGCCTCGCCGGCACTTAGGCTCTGAATGATCTTTAATTTACAGCTCTAGCTGCAGTACTGGTGTGAACACTTCCTTTTGGAAATATGTAAACATTCATGTATTCAAATATTTTTGTCAGACGCAAGTTTACTCACATCTCCAGATAGCGCAGATATTATTGTCACATCCTGGCACATATGCCCTTATAATGTTTTACAATGATGCACCTCATTTTTCAAATGAAGTTTAGTAATATGGAGAGACACTGAAAGAAAAATGATAGCGGACAACAATCAGAAAATGAGGCTAAACGTGCTCCCGTATTCAGCTCAGCAACCCAAGGTAGCAGCTCGGGGGCACCGCAGCCCACCTGCTCCCAGTGGGGAGCTCCCATCCACTCATCTTTCCTTCGTAAGTATAATACTGCAAAGCCAAAGACATTGCAAAAATGTATTTAATTTTAACCAAAAAGCCAAAAGGATAAAAATCAAGAGTTTTAAACAAAGTTTAATAGCAGACACGAACTACAAATCATTTTCTGCTTTGAAAAAAAAGACTAAGGAAAATGAACGTGGGCCAGGGTCATTCTCCCGTTTCCTGTAGAAACTAATACAATAAATTGTGTAAGGAAGTAAACTCTTTCCACTTTAATGACATAAAGGAGAGACAAGCAGCACAGGGGATGTTATAGACACGGCAGGGATTCCCGCGAGGGCCACCACACGCTGCACAGACGGAAAGTGAGGCCGCCGGCGGGCGCCGCGGGCTCTGCCACAAGCAGGTGGCCTGGGACATTTCAGGATGTCAAGAACCTGAATGAAGCCCCAACTTCTGTAAAGCCGCTCTCATGAGTACTTGCAAAGGCTGGAACTAGAATAGCAGCAGTTAAAAACGAAAGGACAGGAAATAAAGGGAAATGACATTATAACTGGTAGGAGAGAGTTTTTTAAGGAAAGCAATTATCATTATTTCCAGTTCATGCTTCTAGGCTTGCATTGGAGTCACCCTACGTGAAAACTTTTTGAAGTGAGTGAAGTGAGCGATCGAATCTACATATAAGCAGAGATACGTGAGAGAATTAGCTCCCTTCTGTGAAAAAATGTCTGGGCATGTTCCATCCAACAATATATAAAATTAGAGATAAAATTGCAAACTTAAACCAAAAAGACTTAAATATTATCTACCTCCTGCTTTCTCACCATCTAATATGATAAAGTTGAATTTAATTTACCTTTTATGGGCCAGATGCAAGATCCTGTAACTTTTTCACTTTTTTCCACATCATTAACTGAGAAAGGAGAAAGGTGTGTTTACCATAAAAATGTGGGATAAGTCCTGAGACTTCCCACAAGTATTTGAACGTCCTATGGGGGGGCCCTTGTCCTATGGGAACTGGTGGAACACCGTTTTTGAAGAAATGATTACTGTCCCTTTGAATCTTGTGCGTCCCCCAAAATGGGAAGCTGTGCCCGAACGGCTCAGCGCGGCGTGAGAGTGAGGAGGCTCCTCTGGCCGTTCCCCGCATGGACCCTATTTCTTGTAATTCACATGACACCCTTTGGCTGGGGTTGCCTGGTAAGTTTCCTGTTTTGGTCTTGTTTGAGCAAACCAAAACAAACAGCTCTCAGAAAAGGCTACGGTAATGACATTTTTTTTTTTTCCTTTTGGTATTTCCAGTTAAATGTTTTCTCCTTAGAGGTACAGAGAAACGGAGGAAAATAGCCACAGATGAGGTGTAAGTAGGTCACAGCAGCTTCAGCGCACCAAAAAATGTGCCATCTCCATCCTGAGATATTTTAGCACCTTCTCGTGGTATTGCGAGTTGGAGCTCATCTCCTTCTTCCAGCTTTGCGATGCCTGGAAAGGAGTGATGTAAAAACAAAAACAAAGAAACAACTGTAAGTGTTTGTACAAAGGGGGAAAAAAACTTAAATAAAACTTGGTTTTGGCAAAAATGTTAACACAGGCATTCACACTTCTAATTACACCAAAGGGCTCCTGAACTCCTTACTGTTCTTCAGAATGAAGGAAATAATTAAAGAAACACACAGGAGGAGTCACAACAGATATAAATGCTTTCATCATCTACTTTTAAAAAAATGGAGACTCTAATAGGAAGCAATTGTCTAGGAGAAAAATACAGCACATGTCTTAATGGAATGTTATATAGTGAAAAGTGCCTTTGCTTCACTTTATTAACAGGGGAAATATTTTATAGTAAAGTTAATAAAAATACAAAACACACACACGCGTGTCTCTGAGTATGCAGATACACTATGAAGTCCTAGATATACTGTTTAATGTGCATATAAAAAATTCAAAATATCTAAACGCAAAAAACAAAACACCGTTCATTAACAAAGCACTTCGGTTAACACATTTTCCCTGGAGTCTGGACTCTGGACTTAGGCGTCATTGGGGTTATGTCCCTAATCTTTCAAATGACAGGTTTCTTTCCAGGCCCATATGTGTCTTTATGATCAAAAGTAACACGGTCATTAGCCTCTTAGCCCTGATCAATACATGTGCATGTGACTAATTCATAATGATGCACTCTGTGGAGAAGGCGCATGGAACACAGCTCAGGAGCCACATTCCTTGTGTGGGAAAATGTTGGACCCCATTTTAAAAGAAAAATAAGAAGGAGGGGACAGAAGAGAAGAGGGGCAAAGAGATGAAACTAACAAAGTAAGTAGTACCTGCCCGTCAATGTGGGCAGCCAACAATTCAGAAAGCAGTTGCGTTGTTTCATTCACAGGCAGGAAGTGTATTTCTACCGGCACATCTGCATTAACACCTACTCTGTCTTCAAGCCCACAGCACCCACATTTCCTGGGGCACAGCCCGAATTTATAGAGCGCGTACACCATCCAGGTAGGCCCTGCTCCCGGGATAGAGCAGAGATCAGAACGGCAAGATTCTGTCTGCAAAGCTCTGGCTTTTTGTAACAGACCAACACAGACAACAAACAGAAGGGCAGAGTTTTAGGGACTGTTAGAGTCATGTGTATGTTTTCTCAGATGGTTAAAGCATCTGATGACCACCTTAAATAGAAAAAATAAAGACTGGACTGTATTTGTTGAATCGCCATTGTCATAGAGATTGAAGGTAATCTAATATTTTGATAAAGATGATATGTCCTAGACTATTAAGTAATATTAACTCTAAAAATAACGTTGGTCTAGGTTGTGCTTAACATTCCCGCACTGAATTACTGGCTATTTCAGTTGTTTCAGATTACTGCAATCAGCTATACCGTTTGCCGCAATAAACAAATCCAATTGGTGAAGTGCATAATAAATAAGATTCAGCTGTGTGTATCAACGAGGTGCTTGGTATTATATTGGATTCCTTAAATGGCTATTTTAATTTTTTTCAGGTTATTATGGAAATGTTTTATGCATTTACACACTGACGTGCAATTATAGTGGTTTTAAACAAATTCATCCCAGACAGCTAAAAATTGCAAGCCTGACATTTTCTAGAGAATAGTTCTTATATTTAATGGTAAGCCATTAACTTTGAGAAATAGCTTTAAGGTCAAGTTAATTATTTGCCAAGACTGAGGCATCAAAGAAACCTGGCAGAACACCCTAACAGGAAGTAAAATTGCTGGGGCCAGATGATTAGGAAATTTGAAAAGGAATCCATTGTGAAGCTCGGGGAATTAATGAGCCTAAATAAGTTACAGATTGGGGAAGCATTGTCGTTTATAAATATTTTGCAACACTCAAATACTGGTCACCATGGGGCACGGGCCATCATTTCTTTATGAAAATTAGGGAATTTCAGTTCAACAAACTTCCTCATCACC
>NW_028167654.1:0-14190 GCF_964194135.1 Talpa europaea
TGTTATGCTTTTTCAATTACTTCATCTTCTTCTCTTCTTATGCTTCTTCTTCAGCTTATTCAAGTGTTATTTCTGGTTTTTCGGCTTATTCTCTAATTTCTGCTTTTTCATCTAATTCTTCTTTGTATTCTTCTTGTTCTCTTGTTCTTTTACTTCTTCTTGTTCTTCTTGTATTTCTACATCCCCTTCTTCGTCTTGCTCATCTTCTTCTGTTTCTTCTCATTTTCTGCTTTTTCAATCACTTCTTCTCCTTCTGCTTCTTCTACTTCTTCTTCAGCTTATTCTTCTGTTATTTGTGCGTTTTCATCTTATTCTTCTGTTTCTACTTCTTGTTCCTCTTGTTCTTCTAGTTCTTCTTGTTCTCCTTGTAGTTCTACATCGCCATCTTCTTCTTCTTCATCTCTTTCTGTTTCTTCCACATTTTCTGCATTTTCAATTACCTCATTTTCTTCTTCTTCTGCTTCTTCTTCAGCTTATTCATGTGTTATGTCTGCTTTTTCGGCTTATTCTTCTGTAATTTCTACATTTTCGGTTTATATTTCTGTTATTTGACCTTTCTCGGCTTAATCTTCTGTTATTTCTGCTTTTTTCGGCTTATCCTTCTGTTATTTCTGCTTTATCGGCCTCTTCTTTTTCTATTTCTGCTTTTTCATCAAATTCTTCTGTTTCTTCTTCTTGTTCTTCTAGTTCTTCTTCTTCATCTGCTTGTTCTACATCTCCTCTTCTTCTTCTTCTTCTTCTTCTTCTTCTTCTTCTTCTTCTTCTTCTTCTTCTTCTTCTTCTTCTTCTTCTTCTTCTTCTTCTTCTTCTTCTTCTTCTTCTTCTTCTTCATCTTCTGTTTCTTCTGCATTTTCTGCTTTTTCAAATACTTCTTATTCTACTTCTGCTTTTCTTCAGCTTATTCTTCTGTTATTTCTGCGTTTTAATCTTATTCTTCGGTTTCCACTTCTTGTTATCCATGTTCTTCTAGTTCTTCTTATTCTTCTTGTATTCTACATCATCCCCTTCTTCTTCATCATCTTCTTCTGTATCTTCTGCAATTTCTGCTTTTTCAATTAATTCATCTTCTTCTGCTTTTTCTGCTACTTCTTCAGCTTATTCAAGTGTTATTTCTGCTTTTTCAGCTTATTCTTCTGTAATTTCTGCTTTTTCATTTAATTCTTCTGTGTCTTCTTCTTGTTCTTCTTGTTCTTCTACTTCCTCTTGTTCTTCTTGTAGTTCTACATCCCCTTCTTCTGTAATTTCTGCTTTTTCATCTAATTCTTCTGTGTCTTCTTCTTGTTCTTCTTGTTCTTCTACTTCTTCTTGTTCTTCTTGTAGTTCTATATCCCCTTCGTCGTCTTCCTCAACTTCTTCTGTTTCTTCTGCATTTTCTGCTTTTTCAATCACTTCTTCTCATTCTGCGTCTTCTACTTCTTCAGCTGATTCTTCTATGATTTGTGCGTTTTCACCTTATTCTTCTGTTTCTACTTCTTGTTCTTCTTGTTCTTCTAGTTCTTCTTGTTCTCCTTGTAGTTCGACATCCCCATCTTCTTCTTCATCTCTTCTGTATCTTCTGCAATTTCTGCTTTTTCAATTACTTCATCTTCTTCTGCTTCTTCTCCTTCAGCATATTCAAGTGTTATTTCTGCTTTTTCGGCTTATTCTTATGTAATTTCTTCTTTTTCATCTAATTCTTCTGTGTCTTCATTCTTGTTCTTCTACTTCTTCTTGTTCTTCTTGTATTTCTACATCCTCTTCTTCTTCTTCTTCTTCTTCTTCTTCTTCTTCTTCTTCTTCTTCTTCTTCTTCTTCTTCTTCTTCTTCTTCTTCTTCTTCTTCTTCTTCTTCTTCTTCTTCTTCTTCTTCTTCTTCTTCTTCTGTTTCTTCCGCATTGTATTCATTTTCAATTACTTCATCCTTTCTTCTTCTTTTTCTGCTTCTTCATCTTATACATGTGTTATTTCTGCATTTTCGGCTTATGCTTCTGTTATTTCTCCTTTTTCGGCTTAATCTTCTGTTATTTCTGCTTTTTCCTCTTATTCTTCGGTTTCTACTTCTTGCTTTTCTTCTTGTTGTTCTTCTTGTAGTTCTATGTCTCATTTGCCTTCTTCTTCATGTTATGCTTTTCCATTTTCTCTTTTTCTGCTGCTTCTTCTGCATCTTCTTCAGGTTATTCTTCTGTTATTTCTGCTTATTTTGCTTATTTTTCTGTTACATCTGCTTTTTCGGCCTATTCTTTTTCTATTTCTCCTTTTTCATCTAATTCTTCTGTTTCTTCTTCTTGTTCTTGTTCTTCTAGTTCTTCTTCTTCATCTGGTTGTTCTACATCTCCTTCTTCTTCTTCTGTATCTTCTTCTGTTTCTTCTGCATTTTCTGCTTTTTCAAATACTTCTTATTCAACTTCTGCTTTTCTTCAGCTTATTCTTCTGTAATTTCTGCTTTTTCATCTAATTCTTTTGTTTCTTCTTCCTGTTCTTCTAGTTCTTCTACTTCTTCTTGATCTTCTTGTAGTTCTACATCCCCTTCTTCGTTCTCTTCATCTTCTTCTGTTTCTTCTGCATTTTCTGCTTTTCCAATCACTTCTCCTACTGCTTCTTCTACTCCTTCTTCAGATTATTGTTCTGTTATTTGTGCGTTTTCATCTTATTCTTCTGTTTCTACTTCTTGTTCTTCTAGTTCTTCTTGTTCTCCTTGTAGTTCTACATCCCCATCTTCTTCTTGTACATCATCTTCTGTTACTTCCGCTTTTTCTGCATTTTCAATTACTTCATCGCTGCTTCTTCTTCTTCTTCTGCTTCTTCTTCAAATTATTCATGTGTTATTTCTACTTTTTCGGCTTATTCTTCAGTAATTTCTACATTTTCGGCTTATACTTCTGATATTTCTCCTTTTTCGGGTTAATCTTCTGTTATTTCTGCTTTTTCCTCTCATTCTTCGGTTTCTACTTCGTGCTTTTCTTCTTCTTCTTGTTCTTCTTGTAGTTCTACCTCTCATTCGCCTTCTTCTTCTGCTTCTCTGCACGTTATGCTTTTCCAATTACTTCTTCTGCTGCTGCTGCTTCTGCATCTTCTTCAGCTTATTCTTCTGTTATTTCTGCTTATTTTGCTTATTCTTCTGTTATTTCTGCTTTTTCGGCCTATTCTTTTTCTATTTCTCCTTTTCATCTCATTCTTCTGTTTCTTCTTTTTGTTCTTGTTCCAGTTCTTCTTCTTCATCTGGTTGTTCTACATCTCCTTCTTTTTCTTCTTTATCTTCTGTTTCTTCTGCATTTTCTGCTTTTTCAAATACTTCTTCTTATTCAACTTCTTCTTTTCTTCAGTTATTCTTCTGGTATTTCTGCGTTTTCATCTTATTATCCTGTTTCTACTTCTTGATCTTCTTGTTCTTCTAGTTCTTCTTGTTCTCCTTGTATTTCTACATCCCCATCTTCTTCTTCTTCATCTTCTTCTATTTCATCCGCATTGTCTGCATTTTCAATTACTTCATCGCTTCTTATTCTTCTTCTTCTTCTTCTTCTTCTGCTTCTGCTTCATCTTCAATTTATTCATGAGTGATTTCTGCTTTTTCGCTTATTCTTCTGTAATTTCTGCATGTTCGGCTTATACTTCTGTTATTTCTGCTTTTATGTCTTATTCTTCGGTTTCTACATCTTGTTCTTCTTGTTCTTCTTGTAGTTCTACATATCCTTCTCATTCTTCTTTTTTTTCTTCTGCATGTTATGCTTTTTCAATTACTTCATCTTCTTCTCTTCTTATGCTTCTTCTTCAGCTTATTCAAGTGTTATTTCTGGTTTTTCGGCTTATTCTCTAATTTCTGCTTTTTCATCTAATTCTTCTTTGTATTCTTCTTGTTCTTCTTGTTCTTTTACTTCTTCTTGTTCTTCTTGTATTTCTGCATCCCCTTCTTCGTCTTGCTCATCTTCTTCTGTTTCTTCTCATTTTCTGCTTTTTCAATCACTTCTTCTCCTTCTGCTTCTTCTACTTCTTCTTCAGCTTATTCTTCTGTTATTTGTGCGTTTTCATCTTATTCTTCTGTTTCTACTTCTTGTTCCTCTTGTTCTTCTAGTTCTTCTTGTTCTCCTTGTAGTTCTACATCGCCATCTTCTTCTTCTTCATCTCTTTCTGTTTCTTCCACATTTTCTGCATTTTCAATTACCTCATTTTCTTCTTCTTCTGCTTCTTCTTCAGCTTATTCATGTGTTATGTCTGCTTTTTCGGCTTATTCTTCTGTAATTTCTACATTTTCGGTTTATATTTCTGTTATTTGACCTTTCTCGGCTTAATCTTCTGTTATTTCTGCTTTTTTCGGCTTATCCTTCTGTTATTTCTGCTTTATCGGCCTCTTCTTTTTCTATTTCTGCTTTTTCATCAAATTCTTCTGTTTCTTCTTGTTCTTCTAGTTCTTCTTCTTCATCTGCTTGTTCTACATCTTCTTCTTCTTCTTCTTCTTCTTCTTCTTCTTCTTCTTCTTCTTCTTCTTCTTCTTCTTCTTCTTCTTCTTCTTCTTCTTCTTCTTCTTCTTCTTCTTCTTCATCTTCTGTTTCTTCTGCATTTTCTGCTTTTTCAAATACTTCTTATTCTACTTCTGCTTTTCTTCAGCTTATTCTTCTGTTATTTCTGCGTTTTAATCTTATTCTTCGGTTTCCACTTCTTTTTATCCATGTTCTTCTAGTTCTTCTTATTCTTCTTGTATTCTACATCCCCTTCTTCTTCATCATCTTCTTCTGTATCTTCTGCAATTTCTGCTTTTTCAATTAATTCATCTTCTTCTGCTTTTTCTGCTACTTCTTCAGCTTATTCAAGTGTTATTTCTGCTTTTTCAGCTTATTCTTCTGTAATTTCTGCTTTTTCATTTAATTCTTCTGTGTCTTCTTCTTGCTCTTCTTGTTCTTCTACTTCCTCTTGCTCTTCTTGTAGTTCTACATCCCCTTCTTCTGTAATTTCTGCTTTTTCATCTAATTCTTCTGTGTCTTCTTCTTGTTCTTCTACTTCTTCTTGTTCTTCTTGTAGTTCTATATCCCCTTCGTCGTCTTCCTCAACTTCTTCTGTTTCTTCTGCATTTTCTGCTTTTTCAATCACTTCTTCTCATTCTGCGTCTTCTACTTCTTCAGCTGATTCTTCTATGATTTTTGCGTTTTCACCTTATTCTTCTGTTTCTACTTCTTGTTCTTCTTGTTCTTCTAGTTCTTCTTGTTCTCCTTGTAGTTCTACATCCCCATCTTCTTCTTCATCTCTTCTGTATCTTCTGCAATTTCTGCTTTTTCAATTACTTCATCTTCTTCTGCTTCTTCTCCTTCAGCATATTCAAGTGTTATTTCTGCTTTTTTGGCTTATTCTTATGTAATTTCTTCTTTTTCATCTAATTCTTCTGTGTCTTCATTCTTGTTCTTCTACTTCTTCTTGTTCTTCTTGTATTGCTACATCCGCTACATCCTCTTCTTCTTCTTCTTCTTCTTCTTCTTCTTCTTCTTCTTCTTCTTCTTCTTCTTCTTCTTCTTCTTCTTCTTCTCTTCTTCTTCTTCTTCTTCTTCTTCTTCTTCTGTTTCTTCCGCATTGTATTCATTTTCAATTACTTCATCCCTTCTTCTTCTTCTGCTTCTTCATCTTATACATGTGTTATTTCTGCATTTTCGGCTTATACTTCTGTTATTTCTCCTTTTTCGGGTTAATCTTCTGTTATTTCTGCTTTTTCCTCTTATTCTTCGGTTTCTACTTCTTGCTTTTCTTCTTCTTCTTGTTCTTCTTGTAGTTCTATGTCTCATTTGCCTTCTTCTTCATGTTATGCTTTTCCATTTTCTCTTTTTCTGCTGCTTCTTCTGCATCTTCTTCAGCTTATTCTTCTGTTATTTCTGCTTATTTTGCTTATTTTTCTGTTACATCTGCTTTTTCGGCCTATTCTTTTTCTATTTCTCCTTTTTCATCTAATTCTTCTGTTTCTTCTTCTTGTTCTTGTTCTTCTAGTTCTTCTTCTTCATCTGGTTGTTCTACATCTCCTTCTTCTTCTTCTGTATCTTCTTCTGTTTCTTCTGCATTTTCTGCTTTTTCAAATACTTCTTATTCAACTTCTGCTTTTCTTCAGCTTATTCTTCTGTAATTTCTGCTTTTTCATCTAATTCTTCTGTTTCTTCTTCTTGTTCTTCTAGTTCTTCTACTTCTTCTTGATCTTCTTGTAGTTCTACATGCCCTTCTTCGTCCTCTTCATCTTCTTCTGTTTCTTCTGCATTTTCTGCTTTTCCAATCACTTCTCCTACTGCTTCTTCTACTCCTTCTTCAGATTATTCTTCTGTTATTTGTGCGTTTTCATCTTATTCTTCTGTTTCTACTTCTTGTTCTTCTAGTTCTTCTTGTTCTCCTTGTAGTTCTACATCCCCATCTTCTTCTTGTACATCATCTTCTGTTACTTCCGCTTTTTCTGCATTTTCAATTACTTCATCGCTGCTTCTTCTTCTTCTTCTGCTTCTTCTTCAACTTATTCATGTGTTATTTCTACTTTTTCGGCTTATTCTTCAGTAATTTCTGCATTTTCGGCTTATACTTCTGATATTTCTCCTTTTTCGGGTTAATCTTCTGTTATTTCTGCTTTTTCCTCTCATTCTTCGGTTTCTACTTCGTGCTTTTCTTCTTCTTCTTGTTCTTCTTGTAGTTCTACCTCTCATTCGCCTTCTTCTTCTGCTTCTCTGCACGTTATGCTTTTCCAATTACTTCTTCTGCTGCTGCTGCTTCTGCATCTTCTTCAGCTTATTCTTCTGTTATTTCTGCTTATTTTGCTTATTCTTCTGTTATTTCTGCTTTTTCGGCCTATTCTTTTTCTATTTCTCCTTTTCATCTCATTCTTCTGTTTCTTCTTTTTGTTCTTGTTCCAGTTCTTCTTCTTCATCTGGTTGTTCTACAGCTCCTTCTTTTTCTTCTTTATCTTCTGTTTCTTCTGCATTTTCTGCTTTTTCAAATACTTCTTCTTATTCAACTTCTTCTTTTCTTCAGCTTATTCTTCTGGTATTTCTGCGTTTTCATCTTATTATCCTGTTTCTACTTCTTGATCTTCTTGTTCTTCTAGTTCTTCTTGTTCTCCTTGTATTTCTACATCCCCATCTTCTTCTTCTTCATCTTCTTCTATTTCATCCGCATTGTCTGCATTTTCAATTACTTCATCGCTTCTTCTTCTTCTTCTTCTTCTTCTTCTTCTGCTTCTTCTTCTTCTTCTTCTTCTTCTTCTTCTTCTGCTTCTGCTTCTGCTTCTGCTTCTGCTTCTGCTTCATCTTCAATTTATTCATGAGTGATTTCTGCTTTTTCGCTTATTCTTCTGTAATTTCTGCATGTTCGGCTTATACTTCTGTTATTTCTCCTTTTTCGGCTTAATCTTCTGTTATTTCTGCTTTTATGTCTTATTCTTCGGTTTCTACATCTTGTTCTTCTTGTTCTTCTTGTAGTTCTACATATCCTTCTCATTCTTCTTTTTTTTCTTCTGCATGTTATGCTTTTTCAATTACTTCATCTTCTTCTCTTCTTATGCTTCTTCTTCAGCTTATTCAAGTGTTATTTCTGGTTTTTCGGCTTATTCTCTAATTTCTGCTTTTTCATCTAATTCTTCTTTGTATTCTTCTTGTTCTTCTTGTTCTTTTACTTCTTCTTGTTCTTCTTGTATTTCTGCATCCCCTTCTTCGTCTTGCTCATCTTCTTCTGTTTCTTCTCATTTTCTGCTTTTTCAATCACTTCTTCTCCTTCTGCTTCTTCTACTTCTTCTTCAGCTTATTCTTCTGTTATTTGTGCGTTTTCATCTTATTCTTCTGTTTCTACTTCTTGTTCCTCTTGTTCTTCTAGTTCTTCTTGTTCTCCTTGTAGTTCTACATCGCCATCTTCTTCTTCTTCATCTCTTTCTGTTTCTTCCACAATTTCTGCATTTTCATTTACCTCATTTTCTTCTTCTTCTGCTTCTTCTTCAGCTTATTCATGTGTTATTTCTGCTTTTTCGGCTTATTCTTCTGTAATTTCTACATTTTCGGTTTATATTTCTGTTATTTGACCTTTCTCGACTTAATCTTCTGTTATTTCTGCTTTTCCCTCTTATTCCTTGGTTTCGACTTCTTGTTCTTCTTGTTCTCCTTGTTGTTCTTGCAGTTCTACATCTCCTTCTTTTTCTGTTTCTTCTTCATGTTATGCTTTTTCAATTACTTCTGCTGCGGCTTCTTCTGTTTCTTCTTCAGCTTCTTCTTCTGTTATTTCTGCTTTTTTCGGCTTATCCTTCTGTTATTTCTGCTTTATCGGCCTCTTCTTTTTCTATTTCTGCTTTTTCATCAAATTCTTCTGTTTCTTCTTCTTGTTCTTCTAGTTCTTCTTCTTCATCTGCTTGTTCTACATCTTCTTCTTCTTCTTCTTCTTCTTCTTCTTCTTCTTCTTCTTCTTCTTCTTCTTCTTCTTCTTCTTCTTCTTCTTCTTCTTCTTCTTCTTCTTCTTCTTCTTCATCTTCTGTTTCTTCTGCATTTTCTGCTTTTTCAAATACTTCTTATTCTACTTCTGCTTTTCTTCATCTTATTCTTCTGTTATTTCTGCGTTTTAATCTTATTCTTCGGTTTCCACTTCTTTTTATCCATGCTCTTCTAGTTCTTCTTATTCTTCTTGTATTCTACATCCCCTTCTTCTTCATCATCTTCTTCTGTATCTTCTGCAATTTCTGCTTTTTCAATTAATTCATCTTCTTCTGCTTTTTCTGCTACTTCTTCAGCTTATTCAAGTGTTATTTCTGCTTTTTCACCTTATTCTTCTGTAATTTCTGCTTTTTCATTTAATTCTTCTGTGTCTTCTTCTTGCTCTTCTTTTTCTTCTACTTCCTCTTGCTCTTCTTGTAGTTCTACATCCCCTTCTTCTGTAATTTCTGCTTTTTCATCTAATTCTTCTGTGTCTTCTTCTTGTTCTTCTTGTTCTTCTACTTCTTCTTGTTCTTCTTGTAGTTCTATATCCCCTTCGTCGTCTTCCTCAACTTCTTCTGTTTCTTCTGCATTTTCTGCTTTTTCAATCACTTCTTCTCATTCTGCGTCTTCTACTTCTTCAGCTGATTCTTCTATGATTTTTGCGTTTTCACCTTATTCTTCTGTTTCTACTTCTTGTTCTTCTTGTTCTTCTAGTTCTTCTTGTTCTCCTTGTAGTTCTACATCCCCATCTTCTTCTTCATCTCTTCTGTATCTTCTGCAATTTCTGCTTTTTCAATTACTTCATCTTCTTCTGCTTCTTCTCCTTCAGCATATTCAAGTGTTATTTCTGCTTTTTTGGCTTATTCTTATGTAATTTCTTCTTTTTCATCTAATTCTTCTGTGTCTTCATTCTTGTTCTTCTACTTCTTCTTGTTCTTCTTGTATTGCTACTTCTTCTTCTTCTTCTTCTTCTTCTTCTTCTTCTTCTTCTTCTTCTTCTTCTTCTTCTTCTTCTTCTTCTTCTTCTTCTTCTTCTTCTTCTTCTTCTTCTGTTTCTTCCGCATTGTATTCATTTTCAATTACTTCATCCCTTCTTCTTCTTCTGCTTCTTCATCTTATACATGTGTTATTTCTGCATTTTCGGCTTATACTTCTGTTATTTCTCCTTTTTCGGCTTAATCTTCTGTTATTTCTGCTTTTTCCTCTTATTCTTCGGTTTCTACTTCTTGCTTTTCTTCTTATTCTTGTTCTTCTTGTAGTTCTATGTCTCATTTGCCTTCTTCTTCATGTTATGCTTTTCCATTTTCTCTTTTTCTGCTGCTTCTTCTGCATCTTCTTCAGCTTATTCTTCTGTTATTTCTGCTTATTTTGCTTATTTTTCTGTTACATCTGCTTTTTCGGCCTATTCTTTTTCTATTTCTCCTTTTTCATCTAATTCTTCTGTTTCTTCTTCTTGTTCTTGTTCTTCTAGTTCTTCTTCTTCATCTGGTTGTTCTACATCTCCTTCTTCTTCTTCTGTATCTTCTTCTGTTTCTTCTGCATTTTCTGCTTTTTCAAATACTTCTTATTCAACTTCTGCTTTTCTTCAGCTTATTCTTCTGTAATTTCTGCTTTTTCATCTAATTCTTCTGTTTCTTCTTCTTGTTCTTCTAGTTCTTCTACTTCTTCTTGATCTTCTTGTAGTTCTACATGCCCTTCTTCGTCCTCTTCATCTTCTTCTGTTTCTTCTGCATTTTCTGCTTTTCCAATCACTTCTCCTACTGCTTCTTCTACTCCTTCTTCAGATTATTCTTCTGTTATTTGTGCGTTTTCATCTTATTCTTCTGTTTCTACTTCTTGTTCTTCTAGTTCTTCTTGTTCTCCTTGTAGTTCTACATCCCCATCTTCTTCTTGTACATCATCTTCTGTTACTTCCGCTTTTTCTGCATTTTCAATTACTTCATCGCTGCTTCTTCTTCTTCTTCTGCTTCTTCTTCAACTTATTCATGTGTTATTTCTACTTTTTCGGCTTATTCTTCAGTAATTTCTGCATTTTCGGCTTATACTTCTGATATTTCTCCTTTTTCGGGTTAATCTTCTGTTATTTCTGCTTTTTCCTCTCATTCTTCGGTTTCTACTTCGTGCTTTTCTTCTTCTTCTTGTTCTTCTTGTAGTTCTACCTCTCATTCGCCTTCTTCTTCTGCTTCTCTGCACGTTATGCTTTTCCAATTACTTCTTCTGCTGCTGCTGCTTCTGCATCTTCTTCAGCTTATTCTTCTGTTATTTCTGCTTATTTTGCTTATTCTTCTGTTATTTCTGCTTTTTCGGCCTATTCTTTTTCTATTTCTCCTTTTCATCTCATTCTTCTGTTTCTTCTTTTTGTTCTTGTTCCAGTTCTTCTTCTTCATCTGGTTGTTCTACAGCTCCTTCTTTTTCTTCTTTATCTTCTGTTTCTTCTGCATTTTCTGCTTTTTCAAATACTTCTTCTTATTCAACTTCTTCTTTTCTTCAGCTTATTCTTCTGGTATTTCTGCGTTTTCATCTTATTATCCTGTTTCTACTTCTTGATCTTCTTGTTCTTCTAGTTCTTCTTGTTCTCCTTGTATTTCTACATCCCCATCTTCTTCTTCTTCATCTTCTTCTATTTCATCCGCATTGTCTGCATTTTCAATTACTTCATCGCTTCTTCTTCTTCTTCTTCTTCTTCTTCTTCTGCTTCTGCTTCATCTTCAATTTATTCATGAGTGATTTCTGCTTTTTCGCTTATTCTTCTGTAATTTCTGCATGTTCGGCTTATACTTCTGTTATTTCTCCTTTTTCGGCTTAATCATCTGTTATTTCTGCTTTTATGTCTTATTCTTCGGTTTCTACATCTTGTTCTTCTTGTTCTTCTTGTAGTTCTACATATCCTTCTCATTCTTCTTTTTTTTCTTCTGCATGTTATGCTTTTTCAATTACTTCATCTTCTTCTCTTCTTATGCTTCTTCTTCAGCTTATTCAAGTGTTATTTCTGGTTTTTCGGCTTATTCTCTAATTTCTGCTTTTTCATCTAATTCTTCTTTGTATTCTTCTTGTTCTTCTTGTTCTTTTACTTCTTCTTGTTCTTCTTGTATTTCTGCATCCCCTTCTTCGTCTTGCTCATCTTCTTCTGTTTCTTCTCATTTTCTGCTTTTTCAATCACTTCTTCTCCTTCTGCTTCTTCTACTTCTTCTTCAGCTTATTCTTCTGTTATTTGTGCGTTTTCATCTTATTCTTCTGTTTCTACTTCTTGTTCCTCTTGTTCTTCTAGTTCTTCTTGTTCTCCTTGTAGTTCTACATCGCCATCTTCTTCTTCTTCATCTCTTTCTGTTTCTTACACAATTTCTGCATTTTCATTTACCTCATTTTCTTCTTCTTCTGCTTCTTCTTCAGCTTATTCATGTGTTATTTCTGCTTTTTCGGCTTATTCTTCTGTAATTTCTACATTTTCGGTTTATATTTCTGTTATTTGTCCTTTCTCGGCTTAATCTTCTGTTATTTCTGCTTTTCCCTCTTATTCCTTGGTTTCGACTTCTTGTTCTTCTTGTTCTCCTTGTTGTTCTTTCAGTTCTACATCTCCTTCTTTTTCTGTTTCTTCTTCATGTTATGCTTTTTCAATTACTTCTGCTGCGGCTTCTTCTGTTTCTTCTTCAGCTTCTTCTTCTGTTATTTCTGCTTTTTTTCGGCTTATCCTTCTGTTATTTCTGCTTTATCGGCCTCTTCTTTTTCTATTTCTGCTTTTTCATCAAATTCTTCTGTTTCTTCTTCTTGTTCTTCTAGTTCTTCTTCTTCATCTGTTTGTTCTACATCTTCTTCTTCTTCTTCTTCTTCTTCTTCTTCTTCTTCTTCTTCTTCTTCTTCTTCTTCTTCTTCTTCTTCTTCTTCTTCTTCTTCTTCTTCTTCTTCTTCTTCTTCTTCTTCATCTTCTTCTGTTTCTTCTGCATTTTCTGCTTTTTCAAATACTTCTTATTCTACTTCTGCTTTTCTTCATCTTATTCTTCTGTTATTTCTGCGTTTTAATCTTATTCTTCGGTTTCCACTTCTTTTTATCCATGTTCTTCTAGTTCTTCTTATTCTTCTTGTATTCTACATCCCCTTCTTCTTCATCATCTTCTTCTGTATCTTCTGCAATTTCTGCTTTTTCAATTAATTCATCTTCTTCTGCTTTTTCTGCTACTTCTTCAGCTTATTCAAGTGTTATTTCTGCTTTTTCAGCTTATTCTTCTGTAATTTCTGCTTTTTCATTTAATTCTTCTGTGTCTTCTTCTTGCTCTTCTTGTTCTTCTACTTCCTCTTGCTCTTCTTGTAGTTCTACATCCCCTTCTTCTGTAATTTCTGCTTTTTCATCTAATTCTTCTGTGTCTTCTTCTTGTTCTTCTTGTTCTTCTACTTCTTCTTGTTCTTCTTGTAGTTCTATATCCCCTTCGTCGTCTTCCTCAACTTCTTCTGTTTCTTCTGCATTTTCTGCTTTTTCAATCACTTCTTCTCATTCTGCGTCTTCTACTTCTTCAGCTGATTCTTCTATGATTTGTGCGTTTTCACCTTATTCTTCTGTTTCTACTTCTTGTTCTTCTTGTTCTTCTAGTTCTTCTTGTTCTCCTTGTAGTTCTACATCCCCATCTTCTTCTTCATCTCTTCTGTATCTTCTGCAATTTCTGCTTTTTCAATTACTTCATCTTCTTCTGCTTCTTCTCCTTCAGCATATTCAAGTGTTATTTCTGCTTTTTTGGCTTATTCTTATGTAATTTCTTCTTTTTCATCTAATTCTTCTGTGTCTTCATTCTTGTTCTTCTACTTCTTCTTGTTCTTCTTGTATTGCTACATCTTCTTCTTCTTCTTCTTCTTCTTCTTCTTCTTCTTCTTCTTCTTCTTCTTCTTCTTCTTCTTCTTCTTCTTCTTCTTCTTCTTTTCTTCTTCTTCTTCTTCTTCTTCTTCTTCTTCTTCTTCTTCTTGTTCTTCTTCTTCTTCTTCTTCTTCTTCTTCTTCTTCTTCTTCTTCTTCTTCTTCTTCTTCTTCTTCTTCTTCTTCTTCTTCTTCTTCTTCTTCTTCTTCTTCTTCTTCTTCTTCTTCTCCTTCTTCTTCTGTTTCTTCCGCATTGTATTCA
This sequence comes from Talpa europaea, assembly GCF_964194135.1. Classification (NCBI taxonomy): domain Eukaryota; kingdom Metazoa; phylum Chordata; class Mammalia; order Eulipotyphla; family Talpidae; genus Talpa; species Talpa europaea. The sequence goes on from NW_028167654.1 coordinate 13,488, forward strand.
TTTTCAATTACTTCATCCCTTCTTCTTCTTCTTCTGCTTCTTCATCTTATACATGTGTTATTTCTGCATTTTCGGCTTATACTTCTGTTATTTCTCCTTTTTCGGCTTAATCTTCTGTTATTTCTGCTTTTTCCTCTTATTCTTCGGTTTCTACTTCTTGCTTTTCTTCTTCTTCTTGTTCTTCTTGTAGTTCTATGTCTCATTTGCCTTCTTCTTCATGTTATGCTTTTCCATTTTCCTCTTTTTCTGCTGCTTCTTCTGCATCTTCTTCAGCTTATTCTTCTGTTATTTCTGCTTATTTTGCTTATTTTTCTGTTACATCTGCTTTTTCGGCCTATTCTTTTTCTATTTCTCCTTTTTCATCTAATTCTTCTGTTTCTTCTTCTTGTTCTTGTTCTTCTAGTTCTTCTTCTTCATCTGGTTGTTCTACATCTCCTTCTTCTTCTTCTGTATCTTCTTCTGTTTCTTCTGCATTTTCTGCTTTTTCAAATACTTCTTATTCAACTTCTGCTTTTCTTCAGCTTATTCTTCTGTAATTTCTGCTTTTTCATCTAATTCTTCTGTTTCTTCTTCTTGTTCTTCTAGTTCTTCTACTTCTTCTTGATCTTCTTGTAGTTCTACATGCCCTTCTTCGTCCTCTTCATCTTCTTCTGTTTCTTCTGCATTTTCTGCTTTTCCAATCACTTCTCCTACTGCTTCTTCT
>NW_028167653.1:0-14108 GCF_964194135.1 Talpa europaea
CCTTCCTCGGCTTATTCTTCTGTTATTTCTTCTTATTTTGCGTATCCTTCTGTAATTTCTGCTTTTTCGGCTTATTCTTCTGTTATTTCTGCTTTTTCGACCTATTCTTTTTCTATTTCGGCTTTTTCATCTAATTCTTCTGTTTCTTCTTCTTGTTCTTCCTGTTCTTCTAGTTCTCCTTCTTCATCTGGTTGTTCTACATCTCCTTCTTCTGCTTCTTTATCTTCTCTGCGTTTTCTGCATTTTCCATCACTTCTTCTCATGTGCGTTTTCATCTTATTCTTCTGTTTCTACTTCTTGTTCTTCTTCTTCTTCTAGTCCTTCTTGTTCTCCTTGTAGTTCTACATCCCCATCTTCTTCTTCTTCATCTTCTTCTGTTTCTTCCACATTTTCAATTACTTCATCTACTTCTTCTTCTGCTGCTGCTTCTTCAGCTTATTCATGTGTTATTTCTGCTTTTTCGGCTTATTCTTCTGTAATTTCTGCATTTTCGGCTTATACTTCTGTTCTTTCTCGTTTTTCGGCTTAATCTCTGTTATTTCTGCTTTTCGTCTTCTTCGGGTTCTACTTCTTGTTCTTCTTGTAGTTCTACATCTCCTTCTTCTTCTTCTGTTTCTTCTGCCTTTTATGCTTTTCAATTACTTTTTCTTCTGTGGCTTCTTCAGATCCTTCTTCAGCTTATTCTTCTGTTATTTCTGCTTTTTTTTGGTATTCTTCTGTTATTTCTGCTTTTCGGCTTATTCTTCTGTTATTTCTGCTTTTTCGGCCTATTCGTTTTCTATTTCTGCTTTTTCATCTAATTCTTCTGTTTCTTCTCTTGTTCTTCTAGTTCTTCTTCATCGGGTTGTTCTCCATTCCTTCTTCTTCTTCTTTATTTTCATCTCTTTCTTCTGCATTTTCTGCTTTTCCAAATATTTCTTATTCTACTTCTGCTTTTCTTCAGCTTATTCTTCTGTGATTTCTGCGTTTTCATCTCATTTTTCTGTTTCTAATTCTTGTTCTTCTTGTTCTAGTTCCTCTTGTTCGTCTTGTAGTTCTACATCCCCTTCTTCTTCTTCTTCTTCTTCATCTTCTTCTGTATCTTCTGCAATTTCTGCTTTATCAATTACTTCAACTTCTTCTGTTTCTTCTGCTTCTTCTTCAGCTTATTCAAGTGTTATTCTGCCTTTTCGGCTTATTCTTCTGTAATTTCTGCTTTTTCATCTAATTCTTCTGTGTCTTCTTCTTCTTCTTCTTCTTCTTCTTCTTCTCTTCTTCTTCTTCTTCTTCTTCTTCTTCTTCTTCTTCTTCTTCTTCTTCTTCTTCTTCTTCTTCTTCTTCTTCTTCTTCTTCTTCTTCTTCTCTTCTTCTTCTTCCTCTTCTTTCTTCTTCTTCTTCTTCTTCTTCTTCTTCTTCTTCTTCTTCTTCTTCTTCTTCTTCTTCTTCTTTGTTCTTCTTCTTCTTCTTTCTTCTTCTACTACTTGTTCTTCTTGTACTTCTACATACCCTTCTTGGTCTTCTTTATCTTCTTCTATTCTACTGCTTTTTCTGCTTTGTAAATCAATTCTTCTTCTGCTTCTTCTACTCCTTCTTCAGCTTATTCTTCTGTTATTTATGAGTTTCCATGATAGTCTTCTGTTTCTTTTTCTTGTTCTTCTAAGTCTTCTTGTTCTCCTTGTAGTTCTACATCCCCATTTTCTTCTTCATCTTCTTCTGTTTCTTCCGCATTATCTGCATTTTCAATTACTTCATCGATTCGTCTTCTTCTGCTGCTTCTTCATCTTTTTCATGTGTTATTTCTGCTATTTCGGCTTCTTCTTCTGTAATTTCTGCATTTTCGTCTTATACTTCGGTTATTTTCCTTTTTCGGCTTAATCTTCTGTTAGTTCTGCTTTTCGTCTTATTCTTTGGTTTCTACTTCTTGTTCTTCTTGTTCATCTTGTTTTTCTTGCAGTTCTACATCTCCTTCTTCTTCTTCTGTTTCTACTGCATGTTATGCTTTTTCAATTACTTCTTCTTCTGCTACTTCTTCTGCATCTCCTTCAGCTTATTCTCCTGTTATTTCTGCTTATTTTGCTTCTTCTTCTGTTATTTCTGCTTTTCGGCTTATTCTTCTGTTATTTCTGCTTTGTCGGCCTATTCTTTTTCTATTTCTGCTTTTCCGTCTAATTCTTCTGTTTTTTCTTCTTGTTCTTGTTCTTCTAGTTCTTCTTCTTCATCCGCTTTTCTACATTCCCTTCTTCTTCTTCTTTATCTCCTTCTGTTTCTTCTTCATTTTCTGCTTTTTCCAATCTTCTTATTCTACTGCTTCTGCTTTTCTTCAGCTTATTCTTCTGTTATTTGTGCCTTTTCATCTTATTCTTCTGTTTCTACTTCTTGTTCTTCTTGTTCTTCTAGTTCTCCTTGTACATCTACATCCCCATCATCTTCTTCTTCATCTTCTTCTGTTTCTTCCGCATTGTCTGCATTTTCAATTACTTCATCGCTTCTTCTTCTGCTGCTGCTTCTTCATCTTATTCATGTGTTATTTCTGCTTTTTCGGCTTATTCTTCTGTAATTTCTGCATTTTCGTCTTATGCTTCGGTTATTTTCCTTTTTCGGCTTAATTTTCTGTTAGTTCTGCTTTATCGTCTTATTCTTCGGGTTCTCCGTCTTCTTCTTCTTCTTCTTGTAGTTCTTCATCTCCTTCTCCTTCTTCTGTTTCTTCTGCATGTTATGCTTTTTCAATTACTTCTTCTTCTGCGGCTTCTTCTGAACCTTCCTCGGCTTATTCTTCTGTTATTTCTTCTTATTTTGCGTATCCTTCTGTAATTTCTGCTTTTTCGGCTTATTCTTCTGTTATTTCTGCTTTTTCGACCTATTCTTTTTCTATTTCGGCTTTTTCATCTAATTCTTCTGTTTCTTCTTCTTGTTCTTCCTGTTCTTCTAGTTCTCCTTCTTCATCTGGTTGTTCTACATCTCCTTCTTCTGCTTCTTTATCTTCTTCTGCGTTTTCTGCATTTTCAATCACTTCTTCTCATGTGCGTTTTCATCTTATTCTTCTGTTTCTACTTCTTGTTCTTCTTCTTCTTCTAGTCCTTCTTGTTCTCCTTGTAGTTCTACATCCCCATCTTCTTCTTCTTCATCTTCTTCTGTTTCTTCCACATTTTCAATTACTTCATCTACTTCTTCTTCTGCTGCTGCTTCTTCAGCTTATTCATGTGTTATTTCTGCTTTTTCGGCTTATTCTTCTGTAATTTCTGCATTTTCGGCTTATACTTCTGTTCTTTCTCGTTTTTCGGCTTAATCTCTGTTATTTCTGCTTTTCGTCTTCTTCGGGTTCTACTTCTTGTTCTTCTTGTAGTTCTACATCTCCTTCTTCTTCTTCTGTTTCTTCTGCCTTTTATGCTTTTTCAATTACTTTTTCTTCTGTGGCTTCTTCAGATCCTTCTTCAGCTTATTCTTCTGTTATTTCTGCTTTTTTTTGGTATTCTTCTGTTATTTCTGCTTTTTCGGCTTATTCTTCTCTTATTTCTGCTTTTTCGGCCTATTCGTTTTCTATTTCTGCTTTTTCATCTAATTCTTCTGTTTCTTCTCTTGTTCTTCTAGTTCTTCTTCATCGGGTTGTTCTCCATTCCTTCTTCTTCTTCTTTATTTTCATCTCTTTCTTCTGCATTTTCTGCTTTTCCAAATATTTCTTATTCTACTTCTGCTTTTCTTCAGCTTATTCTTCTGTGATTTCTGCGTTTTCATCTCATTTTTCTGTTTCTAATTCTTGTTCTTCTTGTTCTAGTTCCTCTTGTTCGTCTTGTAGTTCTACATCCCCTTCTTCTTCTTCTTCTTCTTCTTCATCTTCTTCTGTATCTTCTGCAATTTCTGCTTTATCAATTACTTCAACTTCTTCTGTTTCTTCTGCTTCTTCTTCAGCTTATTCAAGTGTTATTCTGCCTTTTCGGCTTATTGTTCTGTAATTTCTGCTTTTTCATCTAATTCTTCTGTGTCTTCTTCTTCTTCTTCTTCTTCTTCTTCTTCTTCTTCTTCTTCTTCTTCTTCTTCTTCTTCTTCTTCTTCTTCTTCTTCTTCTTCTTCTTCTTCTTCTTCTTCTTCTACTTGTTCTTCTTGTACTTCTACATACCCTTCTTGGTCTTCTTTATCTTCTTCTATTTCTTCTGCTTTTTCTGCTTTGTAAATTACTTCTTCTTCTGCTTCTTCTACTCCTTCTTCAGCTTATTCTTCTGTTATTTATGAGTTTCCATGATAGTCTTCTGTTTCTTTTTCTTGTTCTTCTAAGTCTTCTTGTTCTCCTTGTAGTTCTACATCCCCATTTTCTTCTTCATCTTCTTCTGTTTCTTCCGCATTATCTGCATTTTCAATTACTTCATCGATTCGTCTTCTTCTGCTGCTTCTTCATCTTTTTCATGTGTTATTTCTGCTATTTCGGCTTCTTCTTCTGTAATTTCTGCATTTTCGTCTTATACTTCGGTTATTTTCCTTTTTCGGCTTAATCTTCTGTTAGTTCTGCTTTTCGTCTTATTCTTTGGTTTCTACTTCTTGTTCTTCTTGTTCATCTTGTTTTTCTTGCAGTTCTACATCTCCTTCGTCTTCTTCTGTTTCTACTGCATGTTATGCTTTTTCAATTACTTCTTCTTCTGCTACTTCTTCTGCATCTCCTTCAGCTTATTCTCCTGTTATTTCTGCTTATTTTGCTTCTTCTTCTGTTATTTCTGCTTTTCGGCTTATTCTTCTGTTATTTCTGCTTTGTCGGCCTATTCTTTTTCTATTTCTGCTTTTCCGTCTAATTCTTCTGTTTTTTCTTCTTGTTCTTGTTCTTCTAGTTCTTCTTCTTCTCCGCTTTTTCTACATTCCCTTCTTCTTCTTCTTTATCTCCTTCTGTTTCTTCTTCATTTTCTGCTTTTTCCAATCTTCTTATTCTACTGCTTCTGCTTTTCTTCAGCTTATTCTTCTGTTATTTGTGCCTTTTCATCTTATTCTTCTGTTTCTACTTCTTGTTCTTCTTGTTCTTCTAGTTCTCCTTGTACATCTACATCCCCATCATCTTCTTCTTCATCTTCTTCTGTTTCTTCCGCATTGTCTGCATTTTCAATTACTTCATCGCTTCTTCTTCTGCTGCTGCTTCTTCATCTTATTCATGTGTTATTTCTGCTTTTTCGGCTTATTCTTCTGTAATTTCTGCATTTTCGTCTTATGCTTCGGTTATTTTCCTTTTTCGGCTTAATTTTCTGTTAGTTCTGCTTTATCGTCTTATTCTTCGGGTTCTCCGTCTTCTTCTTCTTCTTCTTGTAGTTCTTCATCTACTTCTCCTTCTTCTGTTTCTTCTGCATGTTATGCTTTTTCAATTACTTCTTCTTCTGCGGCTTCTTCTGAACCTTCCTCGGCTTATTCTTCTGTTATTTCTTCTTATTTTGCGTATCCTTCTGTAATTTCTGCTTTTTCGGCTTATTCTTCTGTTATTTCTGCTTTTTCGACCTATTCTTTTTCTATTTCGGCTTTTTCATCTAATTCTTCTGTTTCTTCTTCTTGTTCTTCCTGTTCTTCTAGTTCTCCTTCTTCATCTGGTTGTTCTACATCTCCTTCTTCTGCTTCTTTATCTTCTTCTGCGTTTTCTGCATTTTCCATCACTTCTTCTCATGTGCGTTTTCATCTTATTCTTCTGTTTCTACTTCTTGTTCTTCTTCTTCTTCTAGTCCTTCTTGTTCTCCTTGTAGTTCTACATCCCCATCTTCTTCTTCTTCATCTTCTTCTGTTTCTTCCACATTTTCAATTACTTCATCTACTTCTTCTTCTGCTGCTGCTTCTTCAGCTATTATGTGTTATTCATGTGTATTTTCTGCTTTTGCCTTCTTTCTGTAATTTCTGCATTTTCGGCTTATACTTCTGTTCTTTCTCGTTTTTCGGCTTAATCTCTGTTATTTCTGCTTTTCGTCTTCTTCGGGTTCTACTTCTTGTTCTTCTTGTAGTTCTACATCTCCTTCTTCTTCTTCTGTTTCTTCTGCCTTTTATGCTTTTTCAATTACTTTTTCTTCTGTGGCTTCTTCAGATCCTTCTTCAGCTTATTCTTCTGTTATTTCTGCTTTTTTTTGGTATTCTTCTGTTATTTCTGCTTTTTCGGCTTATTCTTCTGTTATTTCTGCTTTTTCGGCCTATTCGTTTTCTATTTCTGCTTTTTCATCTAATTCTTCTGTTTCTTCTCTTGTTCTTCTAGTTCTTCTTCATCGGGTTGTTCTCCATTCCTTCTTCTTCTTCTTTATTTTCATCTCTTTCTTCTGCATTTTCTGCTTTTCCAAATATTTCTTATTCTACTTCTGCTTTTCTTCAGCTTATTCTTCTGTGATTTCTGCGTTTCATCTCATTTTTCTGTTTCTAATTCTTGTTCTTCTTGTTCTAGTTCCTCTTGTTCGTCTTGTAGTTCTACATCCCCTTCTTCTTCTTCTTCTTCTTCATCTTCTTCTGTATCTTCTGCAATTTCTGCTTTATCAATTACTTCAACTTCTTCTGTTTCTTCTGCTTCTTCTTCAGCTTATTCAAGTGTTATTCTGCCTTTTCGGCTTATTCTTCTGTAATTTCTGCTTTTTATCTAATTCTTCTGTGTCTTCTTCTTCTTCTTCTTCTTCTTCTTCTTCTTCTTCTTCTTCTTCTTCTTCTTCTTCTTCTTCTTCTTCTTCTTCTTCTTCTTCTTCTTCTTCTTCTTCTTCTTCTTCTTCTTCTCCTTCTCTTCTTCTTCTTCTTCTTCTTCTTCTTCTTCTTCTTCTTCTTCTTCTTCTTCTTCTTCTTCTTCTTCTTCTTCTTCTTCTTCTTCTTCTTCTTCTTCTTCTTCTTCTTCTTCTTCTTCTACTACTTGTTCTTCTTGTACTTCTACATACCCTTCTTGGTCTTCTTTATCTTCTTCTATTTCTACTGCTTTTTCTGCTTTGTAAATCAATTCTTCTTCTGCTTCTTCTACTCCTTCTTCAGCTTATTCTTCTGTTATTTATGAGTTTCCATGATAGTCTTCTGTTTCTTTTTCTTGTTCTTCTAAGTCTTCTTGTTCTCCTTGTAGTTCTACATCCCCATTTTCTTCTTCATCTTCTTCTGTTTCTTCCGCATTATCTGCATTTTCAATTACTTCATCGATTCGTCTTCTTCTGCTGCTTCTTCATCTTTTTCATGTGTTATTTCTGCTATTTCGGCTTCTTCTTCTGTAATTTCTGCATTTTCGTCTTATACTTCGGTTATTTTCCTTTTTCGGCTTAATCTTCTGTTAGTTCTGCTTTTCGTCTTATTCTTTGGTTTCTACTTCTTGTTCTTCTTGTTCATCTTGTGTTTCTTGCAGTTCTACATCTCCTTCTTCTTCTTCTGTTTCTACTGCATGTTATGCTTTTTCAATTACTTCTTCTTCTGCTACTTCTTCTGCATCTCCTTCAGCTTATTCTCCTGTTATTTCTGCTTATTTTGCTTCTTCTTCTGTTATTTCTGCTTTCGGCTTATTCTTCTGTTATTTCTGCTTTGTCGGCCTATTCTTTTTCTATTTCTGCTTTTCCGTCTAATTCTTCTGTTTTTTCTTCTTGTTCTTGTTCTTCTAGTTCTTCTTCTTCATCCGCTTTTCTACATTCCCTTCTTCTTCTTCTTTATCTCCTTCTGTTTCTTCTTCATTTTCTGCTTTTTCCAATCTTCTTATTCTACTGCTTCTGCTTTTCTTCAGCTTATTCTTCTGTTATTTGTGCCTTTTCATCTTATTCTTCTGTTTCTACTTCTTGTTCTTCTTGTTCTTCTAGTTCTCCTTGTACATCTACATCCCCATCATCTTCTTCTTCATCTTCTTCTGTTTCTTCCGCATTGTCTGCATTTTCAATTACTTCATCGCTTCTTCTTCTGCTGCTGCTTCTTCATCTTATTCATGTGTTATTTCTGCTTTTTCGGCTTATTCTTCTGTAATTTCTGCATTTTCGTCTTATGCTTCGGTTATTTTCCTTTTTCGGCTTAATTTTCTGTTAGTTCTGCTTTATCGTCTTATTCTTCGGGTTCTCCGTCTTCTTCTTCTTCTTCTTGTAGTTCTTCATCTCCTTCTCCTTCTTCTGTTTCTTCTGCATGTTATGCTTTTTCAATTACTTCTTCTTCTGCGGCTTCTTCTGAACCTTCCTCGGCTTATTCTTCTGTTATTTCTTCTTATTTTGCGTATCCTTCTGTAATTTCTGCTTTTTCGGCTTATTCTTCTGTTATTTCTGCTTTTTCGACCTATTCTTTTTCTATTTCGGCTTTTTCATCTAATTCTTCTGTTTCTTCTTCTTGTTCTTCCTGTTCTTCTAGTTCTCCTTCTTCATCTGGTTGTTCTACATCTCCTTCTTCTGCTTCTTTATCTTCTTCTGCGTTTTCTGCATTTTCAATCACTTCTTCTCATGTGCGTTTTCATCTTATTCTTCTGTTTCTACTTCTTGTTCTTCTTCTTCTTCTAGTCCTTCTTGTTCTCCTTGTAGTTCTACATCCCCATCTTCTTCTTCTTCATCTTCTTCTGTTTCTTCCACATTTTCAATTACTTCATCTACTTCTTCTTCTGCTGCTGCTTCTTCAGCTTATTCATGTGTTATTTCTGCTTTTTCGGCTTATTTTTCTGTAATTTCTGCATTTTCGGCTTATACTTCTGTTCTTTCTCGTTTTTCGGCTTAATCTCTGTTATTTCTGCTTTTCGTCTTCTTCGGGTTCTACTTCTTGTTCTTCTTGTAGTTCTACATCTCCTTCTTCTTCTTCTGTTTCTTCTGCCTTTTATGCTTTTTCAATTACTTTTTCTTCTGTGGCTTCTTCAGATCCTTCTTCAGCTTATTCTTCTGTTATTTCTGCTTTTTTTTGGTATTCTTCTGTTATTTCTGCTTTTTCGGCTTATTCTTCTCTTATTTCTGCTTTTTCCGCCTATTCGTTTTCTATTTCTGCTTTTTCATCTAATTCTTCTGTTTCTTCTCTTGTTCTTCTAGTTCTTCTTCATCGGGTTGTTCTCCATTCCTTCTTCTTCTTCTTTATTTTCATCTCTTTCTTCTGCATTTTCTGCTTTTCCAAATATTTCTTATTCTACTTCTGCTTTTCTTCAGCTTATTCTTCTGTGATTTCTGCGTTTTCATCTCATTTTTCTGTTTCTAATTCTTGTTCTTCTTGTTCTAGTTCCTCTTGTTCGTCTTGTAGTTCTACATCCCCTTCTTCTTCTTCTTCTTCTTCATCTTCTTCTGTATCTTCTGCAATTTCTGCTTTATCAATTACTTCAACTTCTTCTGTTTCTTCTGCTTCTTCTTCAGCTTATTCAAGTGTTATTCTGCCTTTTCGGCTTATTCTTCTGTAATTTCTGCTTTTTCATCTAATTCTTCTGTGTCTTCTTCTTCTTCTTCTTCTTCTTCTTCTTCTTCTTCTTCTTCTTCTTCTTCTTCTTCTTCTTCTTCTTCTTCTTCTTCTTCTTCTTCTTCTTCTTCTTCTTCTTCTTCTTCTTCTTCTTCTACTTGTTCTTCTTGTACTTCTACATACCCTTCTTGGTCTTCTTTATCTTCTTCTATTTCTTCTGCTTTTTCTGCTTTGTAAATTACTTCTTCTTCTGCTTCTTCTACTCCTTCTTCAGCTTATTCTTCTGTTATTTATGAGTTTCCATGATAGTCTTCTGTTTCTTTTTCTTGTTCTTCTAAGTCTTCTTGTTCTCCTTGTAGTTCTACATCCCCATTTTCTTCTTCATCTTCTTCTGTTTCTTCCGCATTATCTGCATTTTCAATTACTTCATCGATTCGTCTTCTTCTGCTGCTTCTTCATCTTTTTCATGTGTTATTTCTGCTATTTCGGCTTCTTCTTCTGTAATTTCTGCATTTTCGTCTTATACTTCGGTTATTTTCCTTTTTCGGCTTAATCTTCTGTTAGTTCTGCTTTTCGTCTTATTCTTTGGTTTCTACTTCTTGTTCTTCTTGTTCATCTTGTTTTTCTTGCAGTTCTACATCTCCTTCTTCTTCTTCTGTTTCTACTGCATGTTATGCTTTTTCAATTACTTCTTCTTCTGCTACTTCTTCTGCATCTCCTTCAGCTTATTCTCCTGTTATTTCTGCTTATTTTGCTTCTTCTTCTGTTATTTCTGCTTTTCGGCTTATTCTTCTGTTATTTCTGCTTTGTCGGCCTATTCTTTTTCTATTTCTGCTTTTCCGTCTAATTCTTCTGTTTTTTCTTCTTGTTCTTGTTCTTCTAGTTCTTCTTCTTCATCCGCTTTTCTACATTCCCTTCTTCTTCTTCTTTATCTCCTTCTGTTTCTTCTTCATTTTCTGCTTTTTCCAATCTTCTTATTCTACTGCTTCTGCTTTTCTTCAGCTTATTCTTCTGTTATTTGTGCCTTTTCATCTTATTCTTCTGTTTCTACTTCTTGTTCTTCTTGTTCTTCTAGTTCTCCTTGTACATCTACATCCCCATCATCTTCTTCTTCATCTTCTTCTGTTTCTTCCGCATTGTCTGCATTTTCAATTACTTCATCGCTTCTTCTTCTGCTGCTGCTTCTTCATCTTATTCATGTGTTATTTCTGCTTTTTCGGCTTATTCTTCTGTAATTTCTGCATTTTCGTCTTATGCTTCGGTTATTTTCCTTTTTCGGCTTAATTTTCTGTTAGTTCTGCTTTATCGTCTTATTCTTCGGGTTCTCCGTCTTCTTCTTCTTCTTCTTGTAGTTCTTCATCTCCTTCTCCTTCTTCTGTTTCTTCTGCATGTTATGCTTTTTCAATTACTTCTTCTTCTGCGGCTTCTTCTGAACCTTCCTCGGCTTATTCTTCTGTTATTTCTTCTTATTTTGCGTATCCTTCTGTAATTTCTGCTTTTTCGGCTTATTCTTCTGTTATTTCTGCTTTTTCGACCTATTCTTTTTCTATTTCGGCTTTTTCATCTAATTCTTCTGTTTCTTCTTCTTGTTCTTCCTGTTCTTCTAGTTCTCCTTCTTCATCTGGTTGTTCTACATCTCCTTCTTCTGCTTCTTTATCTTCTTCTGCGTTTTCTGCATTTTCCATCACTTCTTCTCATGTGCGTTTTCATCTTATTCTTCTGTTTCTACTTCTTGTTCTTCTTCTTCTTCTAGTCCTTCTTGTTCTCCCTTGTAGTTCTACATCCCCATCTTCTTCTTCTTCATCTTCTTCTGTTTCTTCCACATTTTCAATTACTTCATCTACTTCTTCTTCTGCTGCTGCTTCTTCAGCTTATTCATGTGTTATTTCTGCTTTTTCGGCTTATTCTTCTGTAATTTCTGCATTTTCGGCTTATACTTCTGTTCTTTCTCGTTTTTCGGCTTAATCTCTGTTATTTCTGCTTTTCGTCTTCTTCGGGTTCTACTTCTTGTTCTTCTTGTAGTTCTACATCTCCTTCTTCTTCTTCTGTTTCTTCTGCCTTTTATGCTTTTTCAATTACTTTTTCTTCTGTGGCTTCTTCAGATCCTTCTTCAGCTTATTCTTCTGTTATTTCTGCTTTTTTTTGGTATTCTTCTGTTATTTCTGCTTTTTCGGCTTATTCTTCTGTTATTTCTGCTTTTTCGGCCTATTCGTTTTCTATTTCTGCTTTTTCATCTAATTCTTCTGTTTCTTCTCTTGTTCTTCTAGTTCTTCTTCATCGGGTTGTTCTCCATTCCTTCTTCTTCTTCTTTATTTTCATCTCTTTCTTCTGCATTTTCTGCTTTTCCAAATATTTCTTATTCTACTTCTGCTTTTCTTCAGCTTATTCTTCTGTGATTTCTGCGTTTTCATCTCATTTTTCTGTTTCTAATTCTTGTTCTTCTTGTTCTAGTTCCTCTTGTTCGTCTTGTAGTTCTACATCCCCTTCTTCTTCTTCTTCTTCTTCATCTTCTTCTGTATCTTCTGCAATTTCTGCTTTATCAATTACTTCAACTTCTTCTGTTTCTTCTGCTTCTTCTTCAGCTTATTCAAGTGTTATTCTGCCTTTTCGGCTTATTCTTCTGTAATTTCTGCTTTTTCATCTAATTCTTCTGTGTCTTCTTCTTCTTCTTCTTCTTCTTCTTCTTCTTCTTCTTCTTCTTCTTCTTCTTCTTCTTTTCTTCTTCTTCTTCTTCTTCTTCTTCTTCTTCTTCTTCTTCTTCTTCTTCTTCTTCTTCTTCTTCTTCTACTTGTTCTTCTTGTACTTCTACATACCCTTCTTGGTCTTCTTTATCTTCTTCTATTTCTTCTGCTTTTTCTGCTTTGTAAATTACTTCTTCTTCTGCTTCTTCTACTCCTTCTTCAGCTTATTCTTCTGTTATTTATGAGTTTCCATGATAGTCTTCTGTTTCTTTTTCTTGTTCTTCTAAGTCTTCTTGTTCTCCTTGTAGTTCTACATCCCCATTTTCTTCTTCATCTTCTTCTGTTTCTTCCGCATTATCTGCATTTTCAATTACTTCATCGATTCGTCTTCTTCTGCTGCTTCTTCATCTTTTTCATGTGTTATTTCTGCTATTTCGGCTTCTTCTTCTGTAATTTCTGCATTTTCGTCTTATACTTCGGTTATTTTCCTTTTTCGGCTTAATCTTCTGTTAGTTCTGCTTTTCGTCTTATTCTTTGGTTTCTACTTCTTGTTCTTCTTGTTCATCTTGTTTTTCTTGCAGTTCTACATCTCCTTCTTCTTCTTCTGTTTCTACTGCATGTTATGCTTTTTCAATTACTTCTTCTTCTGCTACTTCTTCTGCATCTCCTTCAGCTTATTCTCCTGTTATTTCTGCTTATTTTGCTTCTTCTTCTGTTATTTCTGCTTTTCGGCTTATTCTTCTGTTATTTCTGCTTTGTCGGCCTATTCTTTTTCTATTTCTGCTTTTCCGTCTAATTCTTCTGTTTTTTCTTCTTGTTCTTGTTCTTCTAGTTCTTCTTCTTCATCCGCTTTTCTACATTCCCTTCTTCTTCTTCTTTATCTCCTTCTGTTTCTTCTTCATTTTCTGCTTTTTCCAATCTTCTTATTCTACTGCTTCTGCTTTTCTTCAGCTTATTCTTCTGTTATTTGTGCCTTTTCATCTTATTCTTCTGTTTCTACTTCTTGTTCTTCTTGTTCTTCTAGTTCTCCTTGTACATCTACATCCCCATCATCTTCTTCTTCATCTTCTTCTGTTTCTTCCGCATTGTCTGCATTTTCAATTACTTCATCGCTTCTTCTTCTGCTGCTGCTTCTTCATCTTATTCATGTGTTATTTCTGCTTTTTTCGGCTTATTCTTCTGTAATTTCTGCATTTTCGTCTTATGCTTCGGTTATTTTCCTTTTTCGGCTTAATTTTCTGTTAGTTCTGCTTTATCGTCTTATTCTTCGGGTTCTCCGTCTTCTTCTTCTTCTTCTTGTAGTTCTTCATCTCCTTCTCCTTCTTCTGTTTCTTCTGCATGTTATGCTTTTTCAATTACTTCTTCTTCTGCGGCTTCTTCTGAACCTTCCTCGGCTTATTCTTCTGTTATTTCTTCTTATTTTGCGTATCCTTCTGTAATTTCTGCTTTTTCGGCTTATTCTTCTGTTATTTCTGCTTTTTCGACCTATTCTTTTTCTATTTCGGCTTTTTCATCTAATTCTTCTGTTTCTTCTTCTTGTTCTTCCTGTTCTTCTAGTTCTCCTTCTTCATCTGGTTGTTCTACATCTCCTTCTTCTGCTTCTTTATCTTCTTCTGCGTTTTCTGCATTTTCAATCACTTCTTCTCATGTGCGTTTTCATCTTATTCTTCTGTTTCTACTTCTTGTTCTTCTTCTTCTTCTAGTCCTTCTTGTTCTCCTTGTAGTTCTACATCCCCATCTTCTTCTTCTTCATCTTCTTCTGTTTCTTCCACATTTTCAATTACTTCATCTACTTCTTCTTCTGCTGCTGCTTCTTCAGCTTATTCATGTGTTATTTCTGCTTTTTCGGCTTATTCTTCTGTAATTTCTGCATTTTCGGCTTATACTTCTGTTCTTTCTCGTTTTTCGCTTAATCTCTGTTATTTCTGCTTTTCGTCTTCTTCGGGTTCTACTTCTTGTTCTTCTTGTAGTTCTACATCTCCTTCTTCTTCTTCTGTTTCTTCTGCCTTTTATGCTTTTTCAATTACTTTTTCTTCTGTGGCTTCTTCAGATCCTTCTTCAGCTTATTCTTCTGTTATTTCTGCTTTTTTTTGGTATTCTTCTGTTATTTCTGCTTTTTCGGCTTATTCTTCTGTTATTTCTGCTTTTTCG
>NW_028167652.1:0-13949 GCF_964194135.1 Talpa europaea
GGCAGAGGCGCCCTGCGGGCCTCGCGCCCCCGCGGCTGCTGCGCGGGCGGGCCCGGGCTTGGGGGTCGCGCCTCAGGCTGCGGCGGCCACGGGAGCCCCGCTGCGCCCCGCGTCCCCGGCGCCGCGCCCCCCGCGCGGAGAAACGGCTCCCCAGACCGGCCGGCCGGCGGCGCCCACCCCGGGGCGCCCCGCACCACGCGGCCCGCGGCACCGCGGCGACCTCCGCGTCCGGGCCGGGCAGGCGCCGCGCGGGGCAGCCGGGGCAGCCCAGCCGCCGTGCACGCGCGCCCCCGCGCCCCCGCGCGCCCCCGCGCCCCCGCGCGCCCCCGCGCCCCCGCGCGCCCTCCGCGCCCCCCGCCCCTACCGGCCCTCGCCCTGCGCAGCCCCCGCCCCCACCCCGCGCTCCCGGCCTGCCCCGCGCCCCAGGCCGCAGCCCGGACCTCCGACGCGGCCGCGCGCACGCACTCACGTCCGCGCCCCCGCCTGGCGCCGCAGAACGGCCGGACTCGCGCCGCCGCGCCGGGGGGGCGGGGCCGGGACACTGCGCAGGCGCAATCCCGCGGGCCTGGCCCCGGCCCGCCCCGGCACCGCCCCGGCACCGCCCCGGCACCGCCCTCCCTCCCTCGGCACCGCCCCGGCACCGCCCTCCCTCCCTCGGCACCGCCCCCGGCCCGCCCCCCGCCCCCCTCGGCACCGCCCTCCCTCCCCCGGCACCGCCCCCAGCACCGCCCCCGGCACCGCCCGGCCCGCCCCTGCCCTCCCCCGGCACCGCCCCCGGCACCGCCCGGCCCGCCCCTGCCCTCCCCCGGCACCGCCCCCAGCACCGCCCCCGGCACCGCCCGGCCCGCCCCCGCCCCCCCCCCCAACCCGACACCGCACGGCCCGCCCCGGCCCGCCCCGGCCCGGCAGGACGGTGCAGAGGACCCCAAGGAACTGCGGTTTCCCGTCCGCGCAGCCCCCGAAAGCCGCAGGGGCCTGGGCGCGGGGCCCCACCGGCGGGTCCCCCCTGCAGCAACAGCGGGGCTGGCAACTGGCCGTCGTCTGCGAAGGGGGGCTGTGCCCCCCCATTGAGATGGCCAGACTGCAAACGCACCCCAAGAAGTCAGTCCCACAGGGGCGTCGCACCCTGCAGGCCCTTGGGAACAGCCTGTGCCCCGGGCTTCTGCTCGCCCCGCGCCCGCGCGGCCGGGCAGTTCTCCCCACCCGATGACAGGCGCGCAGCGGTTGTTCCAAAAAATACTTTATTTATTAAACAATATATCCATAATCTATAACACGATCCAAAAATACAGATGTACATCTTTTACATTATTTAATAAAAAGATTCGCAGTATCGCCTTCCCTTTACAAAGAACACAGGTAACGACTCCTTGAGAACACGACGTGACACTCCTGGTAAAGCTGCATCATCTTTTTGGATGGACGTGGCGACGGCCGCCACCAAGGACAGAGGCCGGCCCTCACGACTGGGTCCAGGAGAGGGGGTGTCCAGACCCCACTCACGGCTCCTCTGGGCACAGGTCACACCCACCAATCACATTTCACTAAAAACCTGGACGACCCTCCCTCTTTGATGCCCATTCCCAATGTCCGATGCCCCAAGACAGCCACACGGGAGCCACCCCCCATCAGCACTACTGCCCAGGGCTGTCCGTCAGGCGGCCAGCACGGCTTCCACAGTCTGCACAGACGTAGTGCTGGGCGGGCGCACCCCGGAGGGCCGGGCAGTGCCTCAGCCCAGTGAGGACACAGCCTAGACGAGGCGTGGTCGTTGCCCGCACCCCCCGCCCAGCGCAAGTTACCCCAGCCCCTGCCACAGAGCGCCCAGGCCTTGGCCCAGGTTCTGTGTAAGAGGATCTGGTGGGTCCAGCCCAGACCCCCCTCGACCCCTTCAGGTGAGCTCGGGCAGCTGGTGGGCGTGGGCGTGGTCGGGCCACGTGGCTGCCCCTGCGTGGCACAGCGGGCAGGCCCACCACTCTCCTGTGCCAGGTAGGCACAAGGCAGTGACCTTCAGGATCCAAACGGTCAGGAGGGGTCCTCGCCTCGGCTCGTGCTTTGTTTTCTCCACGCTACATGCACGTCCATTTGCTGATATTATTGTAACCGGTAAAAGTAAACACAGACACGTCAGCACAAACACATAGGACACGTCAGCACAGGGTCCACACAGCGCCGGCGACACCATCCGGCCGGCCTGGGAGCGGAGGATGCAGGCTGGTCCCGGGCGAGGAGCGCCAGGAGGTGCAGCTCATGGCACCACAGCCTCTGTACCTGCCGCCCTCCCTGGGCACAGGCAGTGCGGGGAAACGTGGCCACCGTCTTTACACACCTGTGTCGACAAAAGCTACATTTCTAAACTGAACGTGTCCGGTGCTGGCCGAGGCGGGCTGTGCCGCCGGCCCCGCCCTCCAGCTCCAATCCCAGGGCCAGGCCAGCAGCACAGCGTGCGCTGAGGCCGAGGAGGCTGCCAGCCCCGAGGCCGCCGTCACAGCCCGTCCTGATGGCCAGCACCGGCTGGGGCTTCCTCTCAGCGGCCCGGGACGGCTCCACAGGCGTCTTCCTGCTTTGGTTCCTCTTCTTGGTGAAACACAAGAAAAAAGAAGGGGACGCCATGAGCGTGGCAGTCGGGGGGCGCAGTGGCAACTCCGGCCTCCCCTGCTCACCAGGCCCAACGCCAGGCTCTGTGGCTCGCAGCCGTCTCGGCAGGGCAGGAGCTGCGCCCATGGGCGCTGGAGTCTGGGGGTTCCCACGGCACTGGCCGCACAGAGCCTCCATCTTCACAGTACAGGCGGCCACTCACCTGGCCGTCACGGGTGAGGGGAAGGCGCACGCTGAGCAGCAGCAGAGCCCGCCTTCACGGAGGCCAGGTGTGGGGGAGCGCTCCCCAGGAGCGCTTGCCACGCGGGCTCACCCCACAGGCCAGGACGGCTGCTGGGCGGGCACCGAGCACCCCAGGGTGCTGCTGCGCTCGGCTGCCCTGTACAGTCAGGAGAATCAAGTCACCGTGGCAAGTGCCCCAGGGGGGAGGGGGGGATCCGCTGTGCAAACGGCTCAGGTGGATTCTTGGGTGTTTTAGGAAAGATCCAGAATGACAACTGGCCACTGAATTATTAAATATCATCTGAAACAAGGTAGTTTTAAAATGAAGATAAAACATCGCAAGGTGACGGGAGGCACACACGCTGACCCGCTCGTCTGCCGCAGGCGGCCTCCTCACTTCTTCTTCCTCCTCTCCTGCACACACCGCGGGCAGAACCTGCGGGAGAGGCCCCGTCAGCCCCCGGTGCCACTCCCACCAGCCAGAGGCAGGACTGCCTCCTGGAGCCCTGGGACGCGGCCGCAGTAGCTGGCCCTGAGCAGCCCCGCCCCCCAGCTGCCCACCCCGCACGCCCATCGTGAGGCTCCCATGGGGCAGGGCAGCAGGTGTGGGGCGGCCCCTGCACAGTCCCGTGCTCCTGGGACCCTGGGCCGCCGGCACAACCTGAGATGTGGGGCTGCCGTCGGGCATCCCGACACTGGCAGCTGCTGATCATGAGCCACACTCCACGCGGTTTCTGCCTCGGCCTGTGCTCGGTGCAGGAGGCATCAAGGGCACGTGGCTGAGCTGGCCCGGCCAGTGGTTACAGCGTCCAGCAGGCCAGCAAAGAGCACCGAGCCACCCACCCCCAGCGCCACCGCAGCGACCAAACACACTCACGCCTCACGTCAGAGTTGCTGTGCGCCTCCCACCGAAAGAGCCCCAAGACCAGGGTGACTCCGGGATGACCCAGGACCCAGCCCCAGCCCCACCTCCTCCCCTTCCCGCCGACTCACCCTCCTCAAGCCCAGACTCAGGCCCACCTCCCAAGGCCCTGGCTGGGGCAGCCCTGGCCACCACGGGGCAGTCTGCCGAGGCCAGCCACGACCCAGCTGGAGGCAGCCTGGATGACCACGGGCCCCTGGCAGCCTCCACTGCGCCCAGCCAGGGGCCGTCCTCGCCGGGACATGCGCGCTCAGGCCACTGGCTGGGTCTGCATGGACAGAGACACGAGGAGCAGCGCAGGAGCTGCCCGGCAGCTGGACATAGGCAAAGACGGCCCCGGCGGGGGACGGGCCCACCGACCACACGCCTGCACCCGCGGGGGCTCAGCCTGGCAGGCGCCCATACTGACCACTTTCCCTTGGGTTTCGTGGTCAGGTCCACGCAGGCGAAGTGAAACCACTCGATGGGGCACTGCGGAGAAAGGGGTGCGGTCAGGAGGGCCCTGGGCGCCCAGCCCGCACCCCGGGGGACACTCACGTCGGGGTTGTCGCAGCCGATCATCTCCCCGTAGGACACCTGGTGGCACAGGCAGTAGGTGGGCTCGTTGGGGTCCACGGGCATGTCCAGCACGTCAGAGGCGTGCACAGGCAGGACAGCGTCGGAGAGCTCCGACCTGCGGGGGGGTGGGGGGGGGCCAAGTGAGCTGGGGGAGGGCGGGGCCGAGGCAGGCCAGGGGCGGGGCCGGGCGGGCCGGGGGCGGGGCCCAGGGAGTGGCTGCTCCCTTGTCCACCCCCCTCAGCACCAGCCTGCCAGCTGCCGGGGGTCTCCTCCAGAGTGGCCAGCACGCCCTCCGCCGGCCACACGCCCTCACCCACAAATCCATGGGCTGCCACCCACCCCACAAGGGGGCTGCCCCTCTGGCCACAGCCCCGGGGTCCCTAACCAGCATCTTCCCGCCGCCCCCACAGCTGAGCAGTTGGGAGAGGAAGAGGGCCCCACAATAGAGTCACTTCCTGTGTTTTGGGATCTTCCCCAGAAGCCCGAGAGCTCTGGAGTGACCGGCACCTCCAGTCACCAAGGGCAGTCCCCCACCAGGGGCACTTGGGTACATCTGGTGAGATGAACCCAGAAAGTCGGTGGCGGGGGGGGGGGGCAGGCAAGGGGGAGCAGACACGCAGGTGGGGGTGACGGTCCACTATCCAGGCGAGGGGGTCCCCAAGGGAACTGGCACTCAGGTGAGAGCTCCGGTCTGTTGGACATGAGAGGCGTCGCCCCCTCCAACGCCTGGACCCCACATGCTTCCCTAGGCTTCTGGCAGCTGCTCCCACAGGGGCACTGCAAGTCTGAGCTTTGCGGCCAGGGCCACGGGGACCTCAGACCAGGGGCAGGGGCTGCCAGTCTGTGCCGAGTCTCTCTGGGCCAGCACTGTCCGGCAACAATGAGCAACTGGGAGAGACCAAGGCCACAGGGGCCCAAGGTGGTGACCTCTGGGCCCTGACAGGGAGGCAAAACCTGCACCGCCGGTGTCCCCCAGGCAGAAATGATGTGGGCCCCACAAACCCTAACCCCGCCTCATAGCCCGGGGCAGCCTGCGTGCCCACCCAGGGGTCCGAGCCTCATACCCCTCCCACAGCCGCCTCGTTGGCCCGTCTCCCCAGCTGGGGACGGTCAGGAAGGTGCCACTACTCAGTGGCCACAGACAAGCCAATCCCTGCAGAGTATCTGCCCCGCCTGCCTGGCCCAGGCCCAGACCCAAGCCCAGATCCAGACCCCAGGCCCGGGCCAGGCCAGGCCAGCCCACCACAACACTCCGCACTCCCCATACCCCAAACTCTCCCCCTGTCCCTGCTCACCCCGTCGCCCCCTCTCTCCTCCTCTCCCCCACCCCAAACTATCCAAACTGAAGCAGGAGAGAAATGCTGATGAAAAAGACGAGCAGGGCCTCCCCAGTGGTGCAGTGGGATGAGCGCAGCACTGCGAAGCTGTCCGCAGCCTCTGCAGCGCAGGTTTGATCCCGGCTGGCCAGCGAGATACCCACATGGCGCGGCAGACCTCTCCTGTCGCCCCCGCTGCTCCCCTCAGCAGTGTATTTCGGTCAGTCTGCCTGTTCTATTCCCTGCTCTGTCTCTGGTGAATCCTCTCACCCTCCCACACATCTGGCCTGTGCCCCAGTTCTTGTATAAATAAGTCTTTAAAAAAGAAAAAAAAAGACAAGCAGAGCCTTGTGAGTAAATACCGTGCTAACTATTTGAAGAACTGGCTAAAGATTTTCAAATCTGAGGCAAACTATAAACCAACGTTCAAGCGGAATGCACACAAAAACCCACAGTAAGACACACCATAACTAGGATGTTCAAAATCAAGTTGCTTAAAAGAAACCTTAACAGCAGAAAAAACAAACACACAGAGGGCCTCCCCTGGTGGCGTAGCAGTTGAGCGCTGGGCTGCGAGGCTGCCCGCAGTCTCTGCAGCGCCGGTTCATTCCCCTGCCACCAGTGAGGGTCCCACAAAAAAAAAAAAAAAAAAAAAAAAAGTCAATGCTTTTGACCTAAAATAACAATATATTTTGTGTCTCAACCTGCACACAGAAGTAAAACAGACAACTGCACCAAGCACAGAAAGTGGGAGATGGGAAACACCTGTGCAGCCTCCAAAAGAAACCACCCAGCGTCTAAAAATTAAACAGAGATGCGTGAGGAGACACGGAGGTGTGAATGAGATACCAAGCACGTGATTCGCTCAAAGCCAGACAGGAGGGGCAGCGGCACAGCCAGATGCTGGTTACCAGGGTGGCCAAGACAGCCAGGCTGGATGGGAAGCAGTCTCAATTACTTGTTGTCTCAGGAAGGCCACTCTAGACACACAACCACAAACACATAGAAGCAAAACAATAAAGACTAAGACAAACCAAGCGAAAGCTCATCCTGAGAGACAGCTGGAGCGGCTGCGCTGACTTCAGGCCTCAGATAACGAGCTCAGGAGCAGCAAACAAGCAGGAGGTGCATTTTGTCACACCAAGAGTCATTTACCAAAAAAAAAAAAAAAAAAAAGCCACAGGTGCGTACATATCACCAAACAGGGGGCTCCAAAACACACGCACCAGAATCTGACAGAACAGAAAGGAGAAACAGTCAAAGTCACGAGGCAGCCGAGCTCCCCGCTGCTCTCTCTGCCATGCACAGAAAAGCAAACGAGATGTCGGGGGAAGGACGTCCTGAGCAAACGCCATACGGGCTTTGTGGGCTCCACCCACGACACTGGGAGCTACAAATCCCACGGTCACCAAGGGAAGGGCGAGGGCGCGAGGACCTGAGGGCGGAGTTAAGCAATGAGGCTCTCAGTTTGAGCATTTAACTGGGCATGTGGCCGGGGGTCCCCCTCTTGGCCTCGTGGTTCTTCGCCAGCTCGGCGGGTCATTGGGTTCCAGGTCGGCGGAACGGGTAGGACACATCTATGAACTTATCTCCCTCTTCTTCTCCCTGAGTTACTCATTTCCCCACTCCCCCTTCCCTTGTAAATAAGCCTTTTATCAACCTTTGGTGTGTGTCCGTAGTTGGGCATTCAAAAGCCCTTTAAGCATGGGGGTGAGGACCCGCGGTCAGGCAACCCGTTTTCTATCAGGGTGGCTCTGTAACAAAGGTATGTGGAGGCGGCACCTGGGGGTCCCAGCACACGCCCAACGGCAGGAGACACGGAGGAGGCTCTCACAGAGCCGTCGCGAGACAGGCCTCAATCCTGACCCCATCTTAATCCACTGCACAGGGCTTCAATTATCCAAAGTTCTCGATCTCCACAAAATTAAATTAGAAACTGAAATCAGAAAGTTACCTGGAAAATCCTAAATTACTTGGAAACATGCTCCTAATTAAGCAATGGGTCAAAGACGCCACAAAGAAAACATTAAAATGTTATGAATGGTATAAAAATTATAACATATCAAAACTTGGGGGGGGCCTCCCCGGTGGCACAGGGGTTAAGTCATAGCGCTCTCAAGCTTTTGGCAGCCACTGCGGCCTGAGTTCACTCCTGGCCAGGGAGCTGACCCACAGGGCGCAGCAGGCCCCTTCAATCTCCCCACTGCTCCCCTCGGCAGTGTTTCCGTGGCCCCGCCTGTTCTGCTCCCCACTCTGTCTCTGGTGAGTCTTCTCGCCACCCCACACCTCTGGCCCACACCCCCGTTCTTATATGTATAAATAAATAAAATCAATCTTTAAAGAAACTTTTGTGGGATGAAATTAAAACAGCAATTATCAGGAAATGCATAGCGCGCAACACTTGTATCAGAAGGGCACGTACGAAAAGCTCTCAGGAACGCCCCTCCGGTCAAGGCAGATCAAGGACAGTACCCCCCTCCTAGCAGGGGGAAGAAGTAACAGGAAGCAGAGACAAACGGGCCCGGAAACAAGGACTGGAGGGAAACAAGGACTACGGACACCAGAAGCGCCATCTGTAAGGACCAGCGGGTCCAGAGCCGCCCACAGCAGGACTGCGGCCCAGCGCAGACGCTCCGGAGCCCGGCAGACCAGACACAGACCACCAAGTCTGACTCCAGGGGAGAAAGTCTGCAACGCCTTCGCTTCAAAGGAGCTGACTAAAGCATCAAACTACAGACTCACCATGAGGCTATTTTATTGCCGGAAAATTGCTCCTTAATAGAAACTAGTCTTAAAGATGAAAAAGAAAAAAATACAGCAAGACCCAACGCGAGTGCCAGGCTGCACGAGGGGAGAAAACAGCGGAGGCGGACGCAGACCAGCCCGGCCAGCAAGTCCCGGGCCCAGCAAGGCTTGTGCCCCGAGTGGCCCACGCGGGGCCCGCGCCGCTACGCTCTGCCCTGCCAAGGCAGCGTTCGGGGTTAGGACAAAAGTTCACAGAGCAGGATTCGAAACCGAGACCTCCCTGCATTGTCCAGCGCTG
This sequence comes from Talpa europaea, assembly GCF_964194135.1. Classification (NCBI taxonomy): domain Eukaryota; kingdom Metazoa; phylum Chordata; class Mammalia; order Eulipotyphla; family Talpidae; genus Talpa; species Talpa europaea. The sequence continues at coordinate 8,660 of NW_028167652.1, forward strand.
ACCTCTGAGCTCCCCGGGCCCCGTGCCCTCAGCCTGACCTCGTGGCTTGGGCGCCACACTGGTGCCCTGGGGCGGAAGTTTCTAGCTAAACGCCAAGGTTCACACAAAACGCGAGTCTGCTGAGCGGACGCGGTCAAGAGACCCGACGGGAAGACACAGCCACAGCCGTGCAGACGCCCGACGCGGACTCAGCTGCGGGCAGAGCGCCTGACTCGCCCACCGGCCCCTGCACGCTCGGCCCCCCTCAGGCCACGCCAGGACCCCTGGCCATGGACACGCGGGCCTGACCCACAGCCAGCACCCCCAGGCAGAGAGCCTCACCCTCCTTTGTGCTTCTTCTTCTTCGGCGTGTCCTCCTCTGAGGCCCTGCGGCCACGGCCCCGGGAGCCTCTCTTCTCCTTCTGGCCCCGACCCTCTGAAAGACAAAGACCCCGTCACCGTCACGCGCTTCGGCGACGCAGGCGCAGGTCCCCCGTGCAGCCAGGCGGACACCAGACTTGCTTTTCAGTCCCCGCCCTCCGGAGCCTTCGAAGTCGCTGCCCTCCATCTTGTCCTTCAGGTCGGCCTCAAAGCGGGCCAGGTCGGCGTCCAGCCTCCGGATGTGCTTGTCCACCTGCCGGGAGGAAGCCACGGCTGAGGCCGCAAGTCCCCGATGCCCCTTCCCTTCCGGGGAGCCTTCAGTGAGCGAAGCGCCCCGACAAAAGGCTGCTGGCTCCGAAGTGGGCCGGGCCACCCTCGCCCCCACGCGCCCACCTCCACACCCTAACTGGGCCCTGGAGGACGAGAAACATGGCGTGAGGGGGGAGGACGCCGGGCACAGGCCCGCTCAGGGCCCAAACCCGCCCCTCCAGGGTCATCTTTGTACAAAACAAGCACAAACGTGGAAATCCAAGGGAAAACAAACAGCAGCCCGAATGCTTTTGCATAAGCAGCTGGAAGAGAAGGGGGCGCAGGGGAGTGGGGGTGGGGGGGGGCGCTGGGGACATCCCCACCAAGGATCAACAGGCCCCGTGAGGACCCTTCCCGTCGGAGGAAGCCAGTGCCCTGTGCCCCTGGGCCCGCCGAGGGCTGGGCCTCCTCTCACAGCTGCCTCAAGCAGAGGCCAACGGCGCCAGGCTCCATCGCTGGGTCACCCCCAGGGCGCGTTCCTCGAGAACAACCCAGCCTAGGCTTTAAGACGTGACCGTCAGGCTGGCCGGGAGGAGGCCTCGTGCCCGGGCGCTGGTGGGCCACGGGACAGGACAGACTCTGGGCTGACCTAAAGCTGACCAAGATGAGCCATTTTTACATATTCAAAGGAGAACAGAAGGGCAGCGGTTTCCCGACCAAGCGGACAGAGGCCCGGGAGGCGGGGTGGTGGCAGGCAGCGGCCCTCACCATCTCGTAGGTCTGCATGGCCAGCTGCACCTTGTCATCACTGTACTCCTTGCACTTGCCGTAGGCGCTCTGGATCTTCTGCAGGTGCTCCACGCGCTGCTCGGCGGACAGCGACTTCACCGTGGAGATGTACTCGGCCGCCAGGAGGTCAATCTCCGCCTTCTTGTCTGACAGAGACACGCAGAGCTGGTCCCGCACGGGCCAGGCAGCAGTGGCGGCACGGAGACGCGTGGGCGAGGAGACCCGGGCAGCGGCCCGGCGGTGACCCCTGCCCAGCACGCAGCCCTGGCCCAGTGACAGCTTGTGCACCCCATTACCTGTGACCTGACCCACTCATGGGCGCACGCCCTGAAACTCGTGGAAAAGCAGCCCCCACAACAGAAGGGAGAGGGCCCCATGGCGTGTGAAGGGTCAGCACACGGAGCAGCAGCACCCCCCAGAGAGCAGGGGGGGAGGGAGAGGAGAGAAGAAGAGGTGAGGAGGGGGAGGGGAGGGGAGGGCGGACACCACCTTCGTGGCTGGGACACGAGGCCCCACCCCGGCTCACAAGTGCAAACAAAGTCGGCTACAGCATGGTTAAGTTTAAGCATCGCGCCCTGGACACCAGGCAGGGTTAACAGGCACCGCCACAGCCCATGTGGCTCCCGGAAAAGCCCACCCACCACCCAGCGCGGCCCCTGCAGCACAGCCCCTGGACCGGAGGACGCTGAGGTCTCCACCTGGAGGGCTCGAGACCTGTCCAGCCCCAGCAGGGCAGGGCCCGGGTGGGACAGGGCCTCCCTCTCCCATTGCAAAGGGAAGCGGACTTTCTGGAAATGGGGGCCGGTTGCCCAGACGAGGCCTAGAAGGGTGCAGGGAGGGAGACATGGCCCCTGTGGGGTCTGGGACACCCACAGCTGACCTAGGCGCAGGCACCGGCAGCAGAGCTCACCTTCTGTCCGCTGGTCCAGCTCCCGCATCAGCTGGAAGTTCCTCTGTAGCTCGCAGGGCAGGTTCTCGATACCTGCAGCCAAAGGTGTGAGGTCAGTGCCTGCCCCCCTGGCTCTGCAGATCGGCCGTGCCACCCACCGCCCTGGCCTGGGAAGGCTCAGGGACCGCTCTCAGGCCTGGCGCGGCCTCCTGGACTACCCCACCGAGAGCAGGCCCAGACCCAGCCCTCCGTGGCCTGCTAATGAGGGAGCACTTGAGGTGGGCTGGGGGCAAGGGGGCTGCTCGCCAGAGCTGATCTGCACATGGCCAGGTGCCAGAGCCACCCCCACTGCTCTCCATTCTGTCCCCCCTGCGGGCACCCAGGATTTCCCCCACTGGCCACAGCTGACCACATGCCCCACACAGGCTCCCACACGCCCCGTGGATGTCTCTGGGCCCCGCAGGACAGCACCCCTGCTCTCGGGAGCCTGTTAGTGGGGTCCTATGAGCAGCTCCTGCTGGAGCACACCGCATGGCACCTGTGCACCCCCAGGACAGAGGTCATGCTCCCCCAAAGCCTCCCAGGAGGCCCATGGGCAGGGACAGCGCTGGGCGGCCAAGGCCAGGGCTCCCCGCAGGAGGCGCTCCCTCACTGTGCTGCCACCTGGAGCCCTCAGCTCGGGCAGGGCTACCAGCAAGCACAGGAGCCACCGCAGGACTGGGTCACCGTCGCCCCAGAACGCAACGCTCCTTGCTCTCCACAGCTCGGGGAGCCCCGGGGTGACCCTGAGCGCGCCTGGTGCGGCACAGCGCTCTCACGCTCCGTCTGTGGGCCACCCGCCCGCCGCCAGGCCCCCCGAGCTCAGATGCGGCCGTCCACGCCGGGCGCCCCGGCGCCCATCCCGCCCGGCGTGGACGGGCACTCGGCGGCGCGGCGGGTTCTCGGAAGGCCGCCCCGCAGCGCGCAGAGGGGGCCGCGCTGGCCCCGCCGCCCTCACAAGGGCCCGGCCCAGGAAGGTCTCAGCGCGGGGGCCACGCCACGCAGGAACCGCCGCCCTCCGGTCCCGCGGGGGTGCACACGCGGGCTGGGTGCCCAGGGCCTGGCAGGGACGCCTCGCGGGCACCACAGGGGCGGGGCGGGGCCAAGGCCAGGGAAAGAGGGGGCGTGGCCAATGCTAGGGGTGGGGCAAGAGGGGAGGGGCGGGGCGAGGCAAGGGGCCGCGGGGCGGGGAAAGAGGGGAGGGGCGTGGCCAAGGCCAGGGGTGGGGCAAGGGGCCGAGGGGCGGGGAAAGAGGGGAGGGCGTGGCCAAGGACAGGGGTGGGGTAAATGGGCGTGGCTAAGGCTAGGGGCGGGGAAAGAGGGAGGGGCGGGGCCGAGACAAGGGGAAGGGGCGGGGCCGAGGGGCGGGGAAAGAGGGGAGGGGCTAGTCAAGAGAGAGCAGCGGGGCCGAGGCGGGGCCAAGCTGGGGCGGGGCGGAGGCCGGGGGCGGGAAAAGAGGGGGGCGGGGCTAGCCAAGAGGGAGCAGCGGGGCCGAGGCCGGGACTGGGCGGGGCCCAGATGGGGCGGAGCCGAGGTCGGAGGGGGCGGGGCCAGCCAGGAGGGCGCAGCAGGGCCGAGGTGGGGGAAGGACCACGCCTCAGAGGGAGCAACCGGCAGAGAAGCAAGGTCAAGTTGGGGAACAGGCAGGAAGGCACCCTGGGAGGTCAGGGTGGACGCCGAGAGGGCGCGCCTGTCAGCGCGGGTCAAGGTCGCAGAAGGGCGGGACCGAGCAGGCTTGAGGGGCGGGGCCCGAGGGCGGGGCCTGGCCGAGGAAGGCGTGGCCTGTCCCCGCTGTCCCGCCCCTCACTCGCCCCGCCCCGCCGTGACGCACCTGGAATTGGCGCGGCCGTGACGACGGGCCCCGCGCCGCTCCCTCCTCCCGCCCCTCCCCCGCGACCCGCGCGCCCCCCGCTACCCCCGCCAGCCCCGCACCCCGGGCCGCCCCGCCGCCCCCACGAGTCGCCGGGACCCGCGCGCGGCGACTGGGGCGCGCGGCCGCGGCGCGGGGCGCGGCGCGCGGGCGGAGGCCGGCGCGGCGCGGGGTGCGCTTACTGTCCAGGTAGTGCTCCAAGTACATGGCAGTCGCCATCTTCGCCGCGGCCGCGCTCTGGGTCTGCGCGCGCGGGCGGCGCCGCGAGGGACGGGGGCGGGGCCGCGTCGTTCACTATTCATGAGCCTCGCGCGCCGATTGGCCCGCGGCGGGGCGGGGCGGCCCGGGCCCGCCCCCCGGCTTCCGGTCGCGGGCGGGCCGGGGCGCGGCACGTGGCCGGGGTCGCGCCGCCCGCCCTCCGGGCCCCGCCGGCCGCCGCGCGACTCCGGGCTTCCCCGCGCGCCGCGGGTGCCGCGCCCCGCGCCCTGAAGCCGGCGGCGCGGCGGACCTGCGCCCCGAGCGCGCGCTAAGCCCGGGAGGGCGGCGAGGTGAAGGGCGGGGTCGGGGTCAGGAGCGGCCCTGGGCGCCCTTGCGGTGACGTCACCGCGCCCGGCGCCACGTGACCTCTGCCCGCGCGAGCCCCGCCGGCGTCGCCCCGAGGGGGTCCTGGCGGGGCCCCCGGCGGGCTCCCCCTCCCGCCGGCGGGGCCCCCGCGCCCCGGGGCGCCGCCGCCTGCGGTGCAGGGCCCGGTCCGGGCGCGCGAGAGGCGCCGGTGCGGCCCCTGCGGCCCGAGCCCTTCCCCGCGCGCTCGGCTGACACCACCGCGGAGCTTCTCGGTGCAGAGCCCCGCGCACGTGGTGCGCCGCCGCGCCTCGGCCGCCTCGACCCACTCAGCTGCGGAGCACCCTGGAGGACTGTTAGTAGCCAAGGGCCGTGGTTTAAGTTCACCCTGCTACAGACCTGTGGGTTCTGGCAATTGCATAATGTCAAGTATTTTTATAAATCTTGTAAACGTCCTGGACCCCGTCCCCACTGGCAGACAAAAGAGCAAAGGCACCGCATGGACGCTGCCTGCAGACTCTGCTGCCCGCAGG
>NW_028167651.1:0-13773 GCF_964194135.1 Talpa europaea
AATTCCTCATTTCTCTGAAGCATTATTTTTGCATCCATATTCTTTTCCTGGTCTTAGGGTGGATGAAGTTTTCTGTGCATTTGACTTTGTGCTTGTTATGTTCCGGAAAGCTCAGGGTTTTCCAGAGTTTGGATGTTAGCAGATGTGATGGCAGAGACTTGAAGGCACTTGCCCTTTGGACTTCCCCTTGTGCGTTCCTGCCTTTCCCCTGGGGAACATAGCTGGGTAGCCACAGGTCTAACCCACAATCAAGAGTCAAGTCCTACCAAGACCACACTACGTCAGCTGAACCCCAGCTGACCACAAATGTGTGAGTGAGAATGCAGTGCTTGTGATGAATGTCTGCAAGATCTGTAGTAGTCAGTCAGCCAGCGTTATTATGATAATAGTGGAGGCACGCCATCGCAGTGTAAATCCTCCTACTCTTCTTCAACATTCTAAGATAGATCATAAATTAAGTCATGACTTCAAAAATCCAGAGTAGCTCCACTGCTGCATGAGTTCGAGCCCCGGCCAGGAAAGTGGCCCACATGGCGAGCAGATCTCTTCTGTCTCGCCTGCTGCTCCCCTCAGCAGTGTATTTCAACATCTGCCTATTCTGCTTCCCACTGTCTCTGGTGAATTCTCTCACCCCCCGCCACACATCTGGCTTACACCCCAGTTCTTACATGCATAAATAAATCAATCTTAAAAAAAATCCAGAGTAGATTAGAAAATGTTGCCCAAGTGACCAGTGCTAAGGGTTTCACTTATTCAATTTTTCCACCTTGCTTTACATCCCTGAGAGATTAGCAAGATGCATTTTATAATCTTTCTCAACTACAATTATTTGTAAGGTGGTTATAGACTGAATGCCTCTGCCTCTGTGTACTCCCAGGATTATATGCTCAAGCATTAACCCCACAATGTGATGGTACTTGGGGGTAGGACCATTTGGAGGTGAATAGGTTCAGATGAGGTCATGAAAGTGGAGCCCCCATAATGGTATTAGTGTCCTAGCGAAGAGACCAAAGAGACAAGTGTTTGTCGTGTCCCCCCCCATTCCCTCTGCCATGTGGAGATATTGTGAGATGTTACCCATCTGCAGGAGGATCCTGCTTTCCTTATTTGAGGTGATGTTTGCACAAGGGAAAAACCACTAAACTGAAGACTGAAGCGCATTTCAGTGCCGGCCTTTTGTAGAGAAGGAAGGAATATGTGGCAGACGGACTGGTGTGCACAGCAAAAGCAGCTCAGTATCAAGAATCCATGTTGAAGTTGATGTGAGGTGGTGCCAATTTTTGAGCAAGATTTTATTTCTGGATCCTTGTTTCTCATCGGGATTTGTAACAAGAGCAAATTGATAAAAATCATAACTTATTTTTCCAACTAGATATTTAATAAAAATCATTCAGATTTGGCACAAAAAAAATCTATGATAAGGAGGCAGATTCAGGAATTCAAAGGCAGGATATCTATGATCAGAAAACTGGTTCTGCTAGGTGGGCCAAATGTTGGGTCTTTGGGAATAAATTAGAGAAGCCAGGGAGAGTGACAGTCTCAGGTGAGGTTGCGGAGGGTATCAGCTGCAGATCATTACTGGTTGAAACCAGAACCACAGGTGGGAGGTCATCAAGTCTGACTTGACTACTGAGCAAGGCAGGTGCTTTGTGCTGGTGGCATGTTCCTTGCAAGAGGGAGCACACCACCCCCTGCAGCAAGGATGCAAACAGCCAAGCAGAATGATGGAGCCAAAGCTAATTCTTATATCTTCATTATGGATGAAGCATATTTTAATAATAACTTCATAATCATTTATTGGAAGCTGACAGTCTGGCATATGGCCTCATTTGATCTTTACAGTACTCCATGTGGCAAATAATATATTTAAATTCTTCCTTATGAGGAATAAGAAGTTAGAGAGGTTAGTCACTTATCTGGCAACACTCAACTAGAAAGTAGAAAAGTAGTAAGCATTTATTCATTCAAATTCTTTTCCCATTGGGTAATAAATAAACATGGAGCATCTGCTAGACTTCTGCTAGCCCTAGAGATGTTTTGTGAACCAAACTGCAAATACTTGCCTTCCTGGACTTGTAATTAAATACAGCCTAAATTCAAACATAGGCTTCTGGATGCATGAGACTATGCTTTGTGCTTTTAAACTATGAGAGAGAGGAAGAGGAATAGGATGGATAGGAAGGAAAGTTGAGGCAAGGAAAGAACCATGGACATCAACTATTCTCCAGGCAGAAAAGATGTGAGGAAGTAATGATTTTCATTGCCCCAACAGCTAGTGGGAATTCATTAATTCTTCTAGTCCATTCCTTCAGCAAATATGCATTGAGTCCTTGTAATGATTCTGACTTGAGAATAGCCATAGCAAGGGATAAAGGTAGGCTGATAGCCAAGAGGAATTCAAAGCTGAGAACTGGCTACAAGAAAACATCCATGGAAGAGTTATGCAAGGCAAAGAAAGATTAAATAAAAGTCTCTAGACAAAAAGCATTAAGGCATCCTTCAGTAATAGGAGTGGGGTCTGGAGTTAAGAGGGCATTAAAGGAAAAAGCGGAGGAGCCTGGTATAACAAGGTAGAAGGAGTGTTAGCACATATTTCTTCACCAGTCACAGTGAGAAATCACTGGTATGGGGAGTTGACGGGATATTTCTCTTTAAATGATTGTGGTTTCTCACTTTGAAAACTCACATCCCTCCAGAACTGTAATCAGCTGCATCTGACCTTCAGTAGATTAATAGAAACATCCTCGGTTAAGCCCAGGAGGAGAATGTTCTCAAAGACATTATTTTCCTGCTATTGGAATTCTGTATGTTTAGTCAATTTTAGGGCAACCCACAAACCTAGCTGAAGCCAAGTGTGTGTGTGTGTGTGTGTGTGTGTGTGTGTGTGTGTTGTGTCTCCTGCATGATTTCGCAAGTGGAGACTATGTAGCACTTTGTTGATAAGATCATTAATGCTTTTTCTAGTTGTTATTAATAGTTTTTCATCCATTTATAAATTGTGCCTCAGCAAACTGGCCCAAGGGTATAAGTACAAAAATTGAGCTTTGATTATTATAATAAGTAAAGTATTATTAACGAAAGCAATTACACTTAATAGCTTCAACTAAGGAAAACAAAATGATAGCCTTTAGTGCTTTCCCACTGGGTAAACCAGATTAAATCACTTGCAGAAAAGAAAAATCTTTATTCTTGCTCCCACCACGCTTTATAACTAGATGTTGCCTTCAGATATTTCTCCCTTGTTCAGAAGCAGAAACTAAGGTTCAGCTACCAAGGTTATTGATAATTAGTTGCTGAGATCAAGCAAGATCATAGCAATCAGGATTTTAATCTGGGTAATACTTGTCCCATGGTTGCAGATGAACTAAGTTTTGGAATGTTTAGCTTAACCTCTACCTTATAACTTAAAATCAGGCCAGTAGAAGCTCAAATGCAAATCACTCTTCCTTTTCACTCAGTATTTTTTTTCCTGCTGTTTCTCTGAAGTCTATAATCTGAGTTAGTCATGTTCTATGACATGAGACATTTCTAAAGGAATCAAAATGGAAATTCTTGTATATTTGATCTATTTTGTATTATCGTTTCCTACAAAATGCAATGTCAAAGCATTTACCTTTATCATGTTTACCAGCATGCTCAGAGAAGGTGGGAAGTGATTATAGAGCTGAAATATTATCCTGAGGGTGAGGCTTAGAGAGGTTAAGGGATTTGCATCTATTTACATCACTATTAACTCAAGACTTCTCATTTGAACTCAGGTCTCTCTGTCTCCAAAATTCACCCTCTTGCCCAGACAACTCAAGGTCACCTAGTGCAGAGCTTCTATTTTCACATAACAACTTATACATGTTGAAGGAGAAGGCTGTTTCAGAATATCTACCAGGCATTCTCCCCTTGTCTGTATTTCCCAAAACCAGATCAGCACTGGCTACTTGTGGGCTATTCATCATATATAATAACCCCATTTTATTGCTCTTTGCTCTGCCTGTTCACATATTTCCCAGTCAAGTCTTCTTACTGGTGTTGAAAGTTCAGTTCATGAGCTCCTGGCTGTCTCGATGCACCAGCCTCACCCCTCCCCCATTTTGCTTGCTTAACTTCCTTAGCTGCTCCCAAGAGCCCTGAGGACATCCTCCCTGGCTCCTCTGCCACAGATGTCCTCTGTGCGTGATGTTTCCTGGGGAGAACCCTAAGTGCCAGGGAACTGCCCTCTCTCCCTGCAAGTTCCTGAAAGAGAACACACAAGGGAAAAAGAGGAATTAAGTCACAAGCTTGTTGACACTGTGATTGATGATGACCTGATCCACCATCCTTATATAGAAAACACAAGCCCCCAAAACAGGATCTCCCTTTATCCCCTGTGCAATTTTAGGTGGAGAAGTTTGGAGAGAGAGAGCAGAGAGTAAAGCTCATGATGGCCATTCTGATCACAGGAAAATGAGCTCAAGGTGACCCCACCCCTCCAGAGCATAAGCCACTCAGGATGACAAAAGGGGAGCAGATATGGGGGAAGGCATGTCTCTCCTGCCTCTCAGGCACCTGTGTCCTCTCTACTCCCACCCATCAAGTAACTACATCATCATAGGAAGGCAGTGGGGAGGGGGCCAAGAAACAGAGACAGAAATACCCTTTGCTAGAAAGGCTTCAATTGTCACTGGAAAGTTCCTTCTGCAGAAGAACTAGAAGGACACTGCCAACATTTGCAGGACCTTATACCCTGCTGGTCTTCCCCAGCAAGTGCTGCATAGCGAGGATACTCTTCTTCCCAGAGTGCTATGACCTTTCTCACCTGGTTCTTCCTCAGGTGTCCCGTGGGAAAGAGTTCCTAAAGAACATTCCATCCACATAGCTGGGAACTACATGTCATAGCCAGGCAGAGGTCCAGGTCTCACCATTTCTCCCCAGGTGAGAGAATCATGATTCCTCTCCTTCACTCCAGCCCCCAGTGCAGACATTGATGCAAACCACTGCATCTGTGAACCACACAAAGCCCTCCCTGAGTGTTGCCTAGCCTGGGAACTGTGGTCCTTATAGCCCAGCATCAGGCCAGCTCTGGGGTGCTCTCTGCAGCTAGTAGTGCTCTCTGCACCCCAGAGGGGTGCCCTCTGCTCTTTTGTCTAAGCCTCAAGTCCTTTCTAGTTGCTAATGCAATCTATACTCCTTTCATTACTTTTCTCTCCCTCCTTAATTTAAGGTGCTCAAAATATGGATAGCAATAATACAAGGCACGTACACATATGTGCAGACACAGGTAGGCCAGTAAATATTTGAAATACAGTGATATTTATGAACTAATTGGGCCATGCATCAAATGAAGAGGCTGCACAGCTGTTTGGTAAATGCACCACTAGTAGTGTCTACAGTGCATGCATATGGCTACTTATTTGTTCTCCCTGTGCCTCAGTCTCCTCACCTCTAAAATGTGGTTATTGTGAGAATTAACCAGAAGAATATACTACCAAATTTTCTTGGAATTGACTGGGTACAAAGTTAGTAGACAGAGTGATTGCTTTCATTAAATGGTAATGAAGTGTGACCAGAGTGAGGGATGAAATGGGGTGGCTTGGGGGACTGCCATGGATGTTTCTCTATAAGGAGAGCATACTTGAGCCATATTTTGAGATGAAGACTGGGACTTTGCTCATGGAGGGAATTCTGGTCAGGGATGAATATGCAACAAAAGGTGAAATGTGAAAAAGTCTGCGTGGAGCACCGTGGAATGGGTGGGAAGGCAGGGAGCAATGGGGCAGGAAAAGGTTATAGGAAATGACTGGGGCAGACAGCAGAGGGCTTGTGTCTGCTGTGCCATGTTTGCATTTCACCCTAGAGAAGACAAGAGTTGGGTGGAGTGTTAAACAGAATCGCTTTGTAGAACCCTGATGATGGGAGCAGGTGATGGATTTTTTTCTTTGAAAATCAGAGATGTGAGGAGGACACATTCATTTCCTTCTAAGGCTCCTTTTCCCTTGGGGTGTGTCCATCTTCTTGTTTGGGGATTGGTTCGTGAAAGCCAGCACATTCTTGCCAATCACCATGGGTTATATAAATGAACTAATTTTCTGGATAGACTCAGATTTCAGATTGTTTTTCCTCTCCTCCCTCCAAAAATTCTGAGGGTTTCTCATTGAACTCTTTGCCTTGGTCATGTTATTCCTTGCACTTCCTCTTTGGCAAACATCCAGACCTTGGGGTAACCAAGAAGAGGCTACAATATTTAGAAGTTATCCCCTCAGCAAAGTGACTCACAGATGCAAAGTGTTTTTCCTCCAGTGGAAGTATTATTAGACTAACATTTGATCCAGGACTTGAACTATTGAAGATTACTAGAACTCTGAAAAACTGAATACGCTTAAGCCCTCTCTGTCTCACCCATGGTGAAGGTGCCCTTGTGTTGATGATGAGAATGTTCTCACTCCCCAGGTCTCTGTTATTCGATCTTGTTCTTTTTCTTCCTTATGGTTGAGGGATTGACCACAAATTTGTTGAGCATGACTCATCACACACAATGCCCCTCTGGGCTTCAATGCATTAGTCCTTCCAGAACAACCAAGTCTTAGCAATATCAAATGCCTTTACCCAGTCAATAAAGTGTTGGGAAAATACAGTGCGATGACCTCATTGTTCTTGTGCAGATGGGACCCTTAGTGACCTCAGGGTCTGCACGATTGGCCCAGGGTAGCATTCCCATGCCCTCCTGAGTACACACACACGTGTTTGGGAGCAGAATGATGGGTATGGGTGCCATTTTCTTAACAGGGGTTTTCTTATCCACACACATGGGAATCTTAGTTCAGGTCCTTCCTTGAACTAGATGTACTTACTCACTATGAAACCTTCCCCTTCCCACCCAACTGTGCTAAAAATGTAACAAAATATCATTTTTTGGTAGACATTTAAACATGTGACTTATTAGAACATGAGCAAATCAGGAGAAAAATCTTCAGTGACACTGGGTACTGTATCTGTGGATATGATATCCTGATTGAAAGGGGCCATGTCTTCTACCCCATAGGGTTAGAAGGTGGCTTTCCCAGATGAGGTCTGTCCATTGCACCGGGATATGCTGACTTGCGTGATTTTCCCAAAGGCAGGAAACTTGACTATGACGTTTGCATTAGTGATGGACAGCATTTGTGTTCTCCCCTGAAACAAGAGGTGAACACATCTTATTTCCCTAGTACTTAGCACAGGACTGAATATAGAAAGTCTTAGAGAGGGTTGTCTGAATGGAGAAATGAATGATTTCCCTGACTCTGCCTTAGAAGGCAATTTACAGATCAGCTGCAGAGCTTTCCTGAACAGGATGTACAATATTACTGTCAAAGGGTCATGTAGCCTGGTTTGAATACCGTCAAGAGTTTTTAATTCATCATACCCCAGATAAAACTGAATTTGTATAAGTATAGTTACTATAAAGTTGTTGCTTATGTTAAAATCAACCCCCTAAGGCCTCCTGCGATTGATCGAGACTTTATGCCTGTACTTATAATAAACGCTCAGCTTAGCAATTCAAGTCAATTACAAAAATCGGTTCCTTGTCAGTGAAATACCAAAGTGAACAGTGATGTGATATTAGTCCTTCCTTTGGTGAGCACTTGTTCTCACTGCTTTTCATTGGTGATTCCTCCATATCTATTAATAATATAGAGATTATCTAGAGTATGAAATAGCTTCCTCATCCTCAACTTTTCTTTCTGAATATTACTGTGTAAAAGACATGTATTAAAATGCTTTAGCTTTCTCTTGAGAATAACAGTTTTATGTTTTCTACATGAGGACGATGACTTGAGATTTTGTGTTCTAAATTCCCCACTAGAGCATGATAGAAGATTCGTTTTTCTGAAACGTTCAAAATTTTAATTACTTTGGCAAGCAAAGAGGAGCAGTAGAGTGTGGGAGTTAAAAGTTCTGGTTCAATCTGTCTTGCTTGGAAGCCAGGCTCTGCCTCTATCTGTATAACCCTGCGGAAGTCATTTTACTTCTCTATCCTTCTATTTTCTAATTCATAAAATGTTTCAAACCCAATACTAGAGCCATATTGTGAGCATTAAACAATTTAATTCCCATAAAGTGCTTTTAAGAATAACTGCTCCAAACTAAGCAGCCTATAATTGCAAGCTGTTATTTAGTGCCTTGGCAAAAAAATCCTTTTCTGTCATCTGTCATTTGTATTTCTTTCCATAATTCCACAGTGTCTAGACTAGCACCACTACTAGGAACCACAAGATAACAAAATCTTCTGATATCTCTATCCAGTCTTTAGTCCATGTACCAACGTGTCTTCTTGCCTCCCAGCACCAGCTTGGCTTAGCTTCTCACGAGGAAGCCAGAAGCCTAGAGGGTTTGAAGTCAATCCTCGTTACTACAAATCATCTTATCCCATGACTAAACCAAGTTGAAGGCTCTCATGAAAATATTCCCTGGCATAATTTTATAATTTATTTATTATGTGCTGGAACTTAATGTATTTTATATGTGCTTATTTATTTTTTAAATATTTTTATTGAATCAGTGTTGGTTTACAGCATCGCTTCCATAATAGAAGTGCAGGACTCTCCCCACCCCCCTTCAGGCCTTGTTGCCATAGAGCTCCCACCACCAAAGAACACTTATGCCCTCCCCAACCCTCAGCTCCCTCCCCCTCTTTCCTCCAGCCCTTCCCTTTCCTCTTCCCCCTCCCCTCCACTCTGGTCGCCCCATTCCACAGTCATGTTTCAAGGGTTAGTCTTTCAATATGGCTTAATTGGACCCTTTCTTTTTTTTTTTTTTTCTATTTACCATATTCTTGATGAACATTTTGAGCTGCCTAATATTATTATTTCTGTTTCAAATATATTTAGAGAACTTACAGAGAGGCTACATGGGCTCGCTACTCATCAGTATTAGAAGAGGCGGAGCTTGGATTCAGACCAATTTCTGCAGAGCTTCAGTTTTAACCTCTCCATCCCCTGTCCCTTCTTACTCTCAAAGAATCAGGTCATCACTCTATGGGAGTTAGAACATGTTCACCTGCTTCACAACCATCCATCTTTGCACAGAGCCTGGTGCATAGTAGGTTCTTTGTAAATATTTGCTTAATGAATGAGCAAATGGAGCATCCAGCCCTGTGAATTATTTTTAGTCATTTAAGTTGTTCATATGCAGATGAGGGGTCTAATTAGATAAATTTTGAAACAGATCTGGTAAAAATGAGGGGGAGTGATAAAATGTTGAACTTACAGCAATCCTGTGCTGTAATCCTTGCACTTGACACTTGTGTATGCATTATGCTTTAATCCTCAAAAATTTATGGAATAAGGAATTGAATCTCCCATTCCCATCACACCTGTCCTTTATTTTCCTAGACTTATTTTTTTCCCAAATAGAAATAAAAGTGAAACAGGGCAGTGTACTCTGACTTACACCTTAAAACCACAACATGACCCATTGCATCATACTGTGTATGAGCAGGTAACCAGAATAACAGAAGTAGTAACAAGTTACCAAGCTATCAAAGTTTCACAAAAAAATTAGAAGCTAGAATGGAATGAATACAATTCACCCCAAGGGATTTCTATGCACAGCATGCAGAAAGGTAAAGCCAGTTGTTTAAAAGATCGTGCTAAGTTCTATCTTACAGGCCTCTCCCACTTTCTCCACTGCCTCTCCAGTTCTGGGGGTAACTTACCACCATCTGAATCAGAGCTTTGGGAGCCTGGGGACTCTTCCTTCTCCCTTTTTTATTTTTCTTTTCATTTCCCCTTTGATATTCCCTATGATAGAAAATCTCCTTAATTTCTGAGTTCTGTGCATATTTCATGTTACACAGATCCAAAATTGCTATATACATAAACATATTATATACATAGAATTAGGAAATAAAAACACTCAATGAAAGGGTTTATCATAGTGCAAAGGTAAAGGTAAAAGTGCTGGAGGCTGAAGTCAGACTGCCGCCATTCCTACATTCTCTTCCTTACTAGCTGGGGCATATGTGCACACATACATCTGTCTGTCAGTCTGTCTGTCTCTCTCTCTCCATCCATCCTATCCATCCATCCATCCATATATGCATGATCTATCCATCCTACATTCATCCATTCATCTCATTTATCTATCAAGCTATAAATTCATCTATCTATCTATCTATCTATCTATCTATCTATCTATCTATCTATCTATCTATCATGTATCAGTCAAGCTATCATCTATCATGTGATCTGTCTACCTTTCTATGCAGTTATACCTTTTGTATAACCATGTGATTGCTTTAAGTCTTCCATAGAGTTAATTTATGCAACTTTCTCACACCATCACCTGACCACACTAGATGATGTTTCACTATTATTTTTACCTCATCAGTATGTTACATTGATGATAAGCTAAACAATGATTAATATGCTTCTTTATTATTGTCAACCTACAGTTGTTTTAATAAATTTCTCCTTTTTCAAATATGTTAACCAACTAACGAGTATCTACATGTCTAAGTAGACTTCCTTGTTGTCAAAAACCCAATCTTTTTTCTCTTCTGTAGAAAATTTCACTTTGTATATGCGGATCTGTGAATTATTCTTTTATTTATTTATTTATTTTTTAAATAATAAATTTTATTTTTATATTCCCCTTACATTTGCAACACCCCCATTCTGACCCCAATCCCTCCCCTCCCGCCCCCACTCCCCAAAAAGTGTCTCTGGTTCATAGTTTTTTGTTGATTTTGATTTTCACTTTCTTATATTCATTTTCCTGGTCCCTTATTTAAGTTTTCTAGATTCCTGCTATGAGTGAGACCATCCGGTATTTTTCTTTTTCTTTTTGGCTTATTTCGCTGAGCATGATCCCTTCCAGCACCATCCATGTGGCTGCAAATTGCATGTGTTTATCTTTTTTGAGTGCTGAGTAATATTCCATGGTGTATATGGACCACATCTTCTTGATCCAGTCATCTATTTTTGGGCATGTGGGCTGTTTCCAAAGCTTAGCTATTGTAAATAGTGCTGCTATAAACATATGGGTGCAAGTGTTCTTTGGAATTGATGTTTCTGTGTCCTTTGGGTAAATACCTAGGAGTGGAATTGCTGGATCATATGGAAGCTCTATGTTTAGTAGGTCCAGAAATCTCCACACAGCTGTGAATTATTCTTGAGTTAAATCCTCTTGAATCTTTACACTGTCCTTGGTCTATCCATGAAAGTTCAACTTCTCTGCCATAAGCCCCTCCAAGTATTAGAACACTTATTAGATCTTATGATACCTGTAGTGGGAGAGGGTCTCTTCCTTCTTTTGTAAGCATTCTTTCTCTCTGTCTGTCTATGTCTCTCACTCTTTATGTGTGTGTCTGTGTATAGACAAATAGAAACGTACTGGTATACATTTATATAAATAGATGGTATAAGTGTAGATAGATATGAAACAAATTAAGATTATTTTAGTAAATTACCTTGATTTCTAACTCCATTGGCTATAGATTATCTGAAACTAGAGACTGAGGAACTAGCAAAGAAATCTTAATATCATAAGACATGCTGAAATAAATTACATTTTGCCTAGTAATCTAATATGTTGAAGGGATCTGTTACCTTTAAAGAAATTAGTCTTTTGTTTTAAATACTCAGTTTAGAATACTGTTTCCTAGTATAACATGTGTTTTAAGGAATCCTTTGCTTCAGGCTCAATTGGGAGAAATGCAGGCTGGCATCACTATATATTTAGGGACTCCCTAAAGTGAATGTTAACTACCCAAAAGGTCCATAACAAAACAAGCAACCCACTTGTCTGGGTGCCCACTAAATCTACTTGACCTTATTCCAGATATTTTCTGTATCCCAAGGAATAAACACTTAGAGAAGAGTGAATTTCCAAAAAATCATCCTTTGTTTAAAATTTAAGAGCTGGACCTCCCTGGTGGCACAGGTGGTTAAGCACTGTACTGTGAAGCTGTCCACAGCCTCCGCAGCACGGGTTCGATCCTGGCCAACTGGCGAGAATCCCACATGGCCCAGTGGACCTCTCCTGTCTCACCTGCTGCTCCCCTCAGCAGTGTATTTCATCAGTCTGCCTGTTCTGTTCCCTGCTCTGTCTCTGGTGAATGCTCTCACCCTCCTGCGCACCTGGCCTGTACCCTGGTTCATGCATAAATAAATAAATAAATAAATAAATAAATAAATAAATAAATCTTTAAAAAAATTAAGAGCTAAACATACACCTTCAGTGACAGTGTAGAAATCAGAGTTCAGTTCCGCATGCCAGATGCCCCTGTGCTATTTTCTCCTGCCATGTCAAGTGGCTCCTGACTATCATGGCAGCTCTTCAGAGACTGCCTTGCTTTTCTCTTTTCTTAGACTTAATAGACCTCCCTGCTCTTCATCTCTGGCAGCTGCTTTTGTGACATGTTGAATTTAACTTTCAGAGGTTAAAAGATGAATCACCTTTACTTTCCCTCTGCCCTTCTGCTTACCAAATTGCTTGTGTTCTGACCTCAGGGATGAAAAACAAAGGCCAGCACTCAGGCTGTCTTCTTGCCTTTCCTGCGTATCCTCAGCACCCCACCCTGGGAAAACATGACCCTGGACTGAGACTCCATGATTTTCCCTTCCGCTCTCTGGAAGCCGCAAAACCCACACCCATTTCCTCTGCAGGCAAAGCCGTTTCATTTTCAAACCTCACATTGCCTTGGGAAATGGTAAATCAGAGTTTTGGAAATAAGTTGAGCTCCAGTTGATGGTCAGCGATAGCTCTTTTCCCTGCAGCTTTCTCCCACCCCAAATAGGAGGAGCACTAGGTATACTCAACACCCTGGGTTACATCCAAGCTTTCTTTCTTTCTTTCTTTCTTTCTTTCTTTCTTTCTTTCTTTCTTTCTTTCTTTCTTTCTTTCTTTCTTTCTTTCTTTCTTTCTTTCTTTCTTTCTTTCTTTCTTTCTTTCTTCCTTTCTTCCTTTCTTCCTTTCTTCCTTTCTTCCTTTCTTCCTTTCTTCCTTTCTTCCTTTCTTCCTTTCTTCCTTTCTTCCTTTCTTCCTTTCTTCCTTTCTTCCTTTCTTCCTTTCTTCCTTTCTTCCTTTCTTCCTTTCTTCCTTTCTTCCTTTCTTCCTTTCTTCCTTTCTTCCTTTCTTCCTTTCTTCCTTTCTTCCTTTCTTCCTTTCTTCCTTTCTTCCTTTCTTCCTTTCTTCCTTTCTTCCTTTCTTCCTTTCTTCCTTTCTTCCTTTCTTCCTTCCTTCCTTCCTTCCTTCCTTCCTTCCTTCCTTCCTTCCTTCCTTCCTTCCTTCCTTCCTTCCTTCCTTCCTTCCTTCCTTCCTTTCTTTCCTTTCTTATATACTTATTTATTTATACAAGCACTGGGTACAGTCAAAAGCACGGGAGGGTGAGAGAATTCACCAGAGCCAGGGGAACATAACAGGCAGACCGACGAAATATGCTGCTGAGGGGAGCAGCAGGCGCGGTAGGAGAGGTCTGCATGCCATGTGGGAACTTCACCCGGCGGCCAGGGATCGAACTGGTGCTGCAGAGGCTGCGGGCAGCTTCGCAGCCCAGTGCTCAACTGCTGTGACATTGGGGAGGCCCTACATCCTAGCTTTCATCCATCCCAAGGGCTGCCTGCTATGGTATCTGCAGTGTGCTTTAAAGCACTACCCTTGGGTCAGCATTTACACAATGCAATTTTTATGAGAAGGATTTGCTTTGTAAATATTTGTATCCATCCAAATTTTATATGTTGAAGTCCTAACCCTTAAAACCACTGCAATAAGAGGCTGAGTCTTTGACCCCACATGAGTGGGATGAGATCCCTTGTAGAA
>NW_028167650.1:0-13710 GCF_964194135.1 Talpa europaea
TCTTCGGAGAAGTCTGATGTCAGCCTGATTGGTTTTCCTTTGAATGTTATCTGTTTCTTCCCTCTTGCCAGCTTCATTATTTTTTCCTTGTCCTGGATTCTTGGGAGCTTTACTATTAGGTGTCTTGCTGTATTTTTCCTTTCGTCGTGGAAGTTTGGTGTTCTTCTTGCTTCTTGTATATCAATTTTCAGCTCCTTCTTCACATTTGGGAAGTTCTCTTCAATTATCTCTTTGAATATTTTCTCTGTTCCTACATCTCTCTCCTCTCCTTCTGGTATTCCTATAACTCTTATATTTCCTTTCCTCATGGAGTCAGATAGTTCCCGAAGTCTTTCTTCGTTCTTTTTCCTTCGTACTTCTCTTTCCTTTTCTGTTTTGGTTCTTTTTATTTCTATGTCTTCAAGATTACTTATTCGTTCTTCCATTTCATCTATTCTGCTTTCATTGCTTTTCCCAGAATTCTTTAGTTCTTCCATTAATTCTTTGATCTCCTGCATTTCTTTTACTTCCCTCTTTAGGGACTCAATTTCTTTCTTCTGACCATTGTTTTCCCTCTCTAGGGACTCAATTGCATTCTTCTGATCGTTGATTATTTTTCCCTTATCATTGTTTTCCTTTATGACTTCTGTTAGTTTTTTAATCACGGCAATTTTAAATTCTCTTTCTGGAAGGCTCAGAAATTCTTCCAAGTTATTGTCTTTGCAATCTGGGGGCTGGCTTTCTTTTTGTGGTGTGCTTTTTCTCTGGAGAGTTGCTAGGTTGCGTGTGGTTCTTCTCTTCCCTACTGTCTGTTTTCTAATTTGCCGTATGCGTTGGGACACTGTGTAGTTGGGACTGGCCGGCATCTTGGGTGGGCTTCTCTGTTCCCCTCTGGTTCTTCCAGGAGTCATCTGTCAGTTTCAAGCAGTCTTTACTGGAGAAAGGTCCCTGTTCTAAAATGCCGATGTAGGGACACACTCCCCTGTGCGCCTGGTCTGCCCCGGCGGTGGGTTCCTGCTCCCCTCTGGGCTTGGACTGCAGGCCAGAGGGGGTCTGGCGTGGGCGAACTTCCCCCGCTCACCTCTGGCTCCTGAGGAAGCCTTCTGCAGGTAGTCTTTACTGAAGAAATGTCCCTGTTCTAAAATGGTGATGTGGGACACACTCCCTGCGTGTCTGGTCTCAGGCACACTCTTCTGCGCACCTGGTCTGCCCCAGCTGTGGGTGCTCGCTCTCCCTGTGGGCTCAGACTACTTGTTCGGAAGGGGCCCGGTGTGGGCAAACTCCCCAGCTGGCCACTAGCTCCTTCAGGAGCCTCTGCTGGCTTCAAGTCGCTAGGTGGTGCCAGAGATCTCTCCTAGAGCCCTTGGGGAGCTGATTTTCCACCCCGTGGGACAGGGAGCAGAGCGGGGATGGTAGGGTACACCTCAACGGCTTTGGGGTGCTGTGTCTGCCTTGTGCCCCACCGTCGTGGGGAACCCACGCCCCTAATTTCGTGCCCCGGGTCTCTGTTCCAAAGCCCTCAGTTCCAGGACGCGGGCTGTAGCCCAGATCAGTGGGGCGGGAATGGCGCCTTTTGAATCCTGCTCCCCTGCCTGGGCGCCTTGTTCCTGCTCACTCAGGATGGGCCTCCGCCGTCTCCCCCTAATTTCGTGCCCGGGTCTCAGTTCCAAAGCCCTCAGTTCCAGGATGCGGGCTGTAGCCCAGATCAGTGGCGCGGGAATGGCGCCTTTTGAGTCCAGCTCCCTTGCCGGGGCGCCTTGTTCCTGCTCACTCAGGGAGGGCCTCCGCAGTCTTCCCCTAATTTCGTGCCCCGAGTCTCAGTTCCAAAGCCCTCAGTTCCAGGACGCAGGCTGTAGCCCAGATCAGTGGCACGGGAATGGCGCCTTTTGAATCCAGCTCCCTTGCCTGGGCGCCTTGTTCCTGCTCACTCAGGGAGGGCCTCCGCAGTCTCCCCCTAATTTTGTGCCCCGGGTCTCAGTTCCAAAGCCCTCAGTTCCAGGACGCGGGCTGTAGCCCAGATCAGTGGCGCGGGAATGGCGCCTTTTGAATCCCGCTCCCCTGCCTGGGCGCCTTGTTCCTGCTCACTCAGGGAGGGCCTCCGCCCGGGTCTCAGTTCCAAAGCCCTCAGTTCCAGGACGCGGGCTGTAGCCCAGATCAGTGGCGCGGGAATGGCGCCTTTTGAATCCCGCTCCCCTGCCTGGGCGCCTTGTTCCTGCTCACTCAGGGAGGGCCTCCGCCGTCTCCCCCTAATTTCGTGCCCCGGGTCTCAGTTCCAAAGCCCTCAGTTCCAGGACGCGGGCTGTAGCCCAGATCAGTGGCGCGGGAATGGCGCCTTTTGAATCCCGCTCCCCTGCCTGGGCGCCTTGTTCCTGCTCACTCAGGGAGGGCCTCCGCAGTCTCCCCCTAATTTCGTGCCCCGGGTCTCAGTTCCAAAGCCCTCAGTTCCAGGACGCGGGCTGTAGCCCAGATCAGTGGCGCGGGAATGGCGCCTTTTGAATCCCGCTCCCCTGCCTGGGCGCCTTGTTCCTGCTCACTCAGGGAGGGCCTCCGCCCGGGTCTCAGTTCCAAAGCCCTCAGTTCCAGGACGCGGGCTGTAGCCCAGATCAGTGGCGCGGGAATGGCGCCTTTTGAATCCCGCTCCCCTGCCTGGGCGCCTTGTTCCTGCTCACTCAGGGAGGGCCTCCGCCGTCTCCCCCTAATTTCGTGCCCCGGGTCTCAGTTCCAAAGCCCTCAGTTCCAGGACGCGGGCTGTAGCCCAGATCAGTGGCGCGGGAATGGCGCCTTTTGAATCCCGCTCCCCTGCCTGGGCGCCTTGTTCCTGCTCACTCAGGGAGGGCCTCCGCCGTCTCCCCGCAAGCCTAGGTCGCAGGCGCGGGGACCTGGGCAGCTGCGATCCGGTCCGGATCCGCGCCGCTTTCCGCACGCAACCTTACCGGGCGGCCAGGGCTGTGTGCTGGTGCTGGTCTCCTCCTGGGGGGCGTGGCTCTCTTTAATGGCGCCTGGAGCTCACCTCCGCGGCGGATCCTGCAGGGTTCGCCTCTCCCGTTCACGGGGTGTGGTGGCTGCAATAGTTCCTTTCCACTCACAGTCCCACTTGCTGCTTCCGTTTTTCTTGTTGGCCGTTTTGGTTTGTTGCTTCCCTCCTTTCTGCCGGTCGGTCGGAGAGTGCCGACTTTGTGGGCGGGGGAGGGGAGCAGGGTTCTGCGCTTCCCTCCCTTCTCGTCCTCTTTTATGGCAACTTTCTTCTTCGGGCAGTTTGCTGGAGTCGTCCGTTTATCTTCCGTGTCCCAGTTCTCACTGGGACCTGCCGCTTTTCCTCCCTATTAACTTTTTTTAATGGGAGATCTTACTCGCAGCGTCTCCTCGCCGCCATGTTCTCAAGTTTATTATAGTTTTATACTTAATAATTTTTCCCTATATTCAAATATCTACCAAGATTCACTTAAAAGTGGTTTTAAGAGATTTTATGTAATGTTTTGAAGAATATGCTATCATTTGAGGATTAATCAGGAATAATAAAGATTCTACATGTTTGTTTTCCTTATGCTATGTTCATGAATATATTTATAATAAAAATAAAAAAATACTTAAAACTATTAATGGTACCTCTTAAAACATACACAACGGGTCAAGTCACTATCCTAAGAAGTTAGAATCATAATTGCTGCTTTTCCTTAAATACAAATTTTTTTTGATTTTGCTCAAGTTGGGTTAGATTAAATATATACAGCATAATGCAAAGGTTATCTTTGGCATCTATTCAAAGTTTCCTTAGTTGTTAGATGCAATTCTAAGAAAAACATTATTTGAACAGAAATATAGCTGATAATGACAAATGCAAATGAAATAATATTTAGTATTCTCAATAAAGTGTTCACCATATGCTAGGCATTCTGGCAAGCCCTTATTTATTTTCTCAATGTGATGAGACAGTTATTATTATACCCATTTTCAAGAGGAGGAAACTGAGCCTTGAAAATATTGAACTACCTTAGCATAATTTCATTGGAAATTTGGAATTTGTATCCAAAGTCTGTTTTAATTTTTTGTCTTCAAAAAAAGTCATGCCTTGTCACCTTTCTGTTTAAAAGTCTCTAATGTTGTCCTGTCTCTCATGAACATTCCAAATTAATGCAATTTCCTATAAGGTGGGGCCTGAGCTGACTCATGCTTCATCTTTACCACTTACTATCAGCTGACTCTCTTAATCAAACTCCTACTTTTCAGTTTTTGCACTGCTGTTCTCTCTTCCTGAATTTTCTTCCCACATGACTTACTTTCTTATTTCTTTCATAGTTTCACTTAAGTGTCACCTTGCTAGATAGGGCTTTAATCATTCTTCCCTTTTATTTCCTCATACTACTTATTTATGTATTTGTCTATCATTTGCATAATCTCTTTTTTCCTCCTGCATGAGAATAAGGCTTTGTTTTGTCAGTACCATACACTTTATGCTTAGAACAAGGGCTGTCATGTAGTCATCATTCCAATATTGTTGAATGAATTTATGAATTATTAACATTTTATACATCAAGGGAGAGCATGCATTATATGTCTGGTCCCTGACAGTCTCAAATTCAGTTCAGGAA
The DNA here is from genome assembly GCF_964194135.1 of Talpa europaea. Lineage (NCBI taxonomy): Eukaryota > Metazoa > Chordata > Mammalia > Eulipotyphla > Talpidae > Talpa > Talpa europaea. The sequence continues at coordinate 4,569 of NW_028167650.1, forward strand.
GATTTAAAAGGAATTTATTGCTAACTCTCAGTTCAGGAAGGGCTTTACAGAGCAGATATATTTTTCGGGAAGAGATGAAAAAATATCATTCCCTGGTTTTTAAGATAATAACAAGGAGGGCAGGAAAAGTGTTCAGTTTCAGATAAAGAAGAATGTTTCTGAAGAGAAATCAGTGAGTAAATTTATATGAATTTAGTAGGGAAGAGGGGAAAAATGGAAGAGACCAGAAAGGTAGGGTTATTTTAAGAAACCTGATAGATAGTTAAGAAGAGGGACAGGAGCTTGCTCATGATTTAAAGTTACAGAAGCTTATCTACAGGTGTTCAAAGTAGGTTAGAGACAGAGAAAATGGGAGGTGAGGAACTGCCCTGGAAAAGGTGCTAACAATTTCCTGGGGAAGGGGGAGCTTTTGGTTGTATTTCGGGTAAGAAGAGTCTGCTAGGTCACGCATTTGAAATGGACTGGCTAGGGGGGACCAAGAAGAGGCAGGAGAAGGAAAGAAAACTAGCAATTTATTCATCCCTACTTACTACAAACTTCCATATAGCCACACTTAACACAGTTTTATATAAACAGAAGATAATGAAATCATTTTTGTGAAAAGTAGTTCAAATTATATAAGCAAAACAACCTATGGAGACATTAATGAGGTATCTTGCTAATATCACTGTTGTAGAGAAGGACAACTTGGTCATAGGATTTAGAATAGCTAGAAATAATTGAAAGTATATATTCGCTATCATGTATAGATAAAAAATAGGTTATTTTGAGAGTGTAGAACAATTTCTGGTAATTTTTCTACCTTTAAAATCATCATTACAAATTCCTTACCTCTAACCTCTTTTGCTTTTTAATTCAACCTTTTGCAAAGGAAATCACTTACAATTCATATTTAAAGAGAAAATAGGTAGACATTCAATTCATATGATTCAAGTCAGAGCATTTTATGATTATCTACAACTGGGGTGAGACACCGCCTTCTCAGAAGCTTTGGTCAATGAATCACGTCTAAGTTGCATGCTAATCTCCATGATGATAAGGCTGTGCCATCTCTGAAGATGAATGAGTCTTTCAAATGGTAGTTCTGCATTTGGAATTTACTGACACTATAAACTGAAAAGAAAAAAGATTTTTTCTTTTGCTAATGAGGGATCATTTCACTTATTCTTTTTTTTTTATGATGAATGGCTATATCCATAAATTAAAAGCACAGCATGAAACTATCTACCTACTTCTCTCTCAGCCATCTGCATTGTATCATTTTAAAGTCCCTTGCAAGACGTTTGTAGATGTTTTGTGTTATGCTTCAGGACTTCTATTGTAATGTAGTCTATGCTCATTGTGGAGACCATATAATGTGGAGATAATGATATCAACTATTATCAATTGATCTTTTAAACAAGATTCTCTTGTGCTGTACTGATTATAAACACTGAAAAATGAAGAATTTGGGATCAGCACAGAGACCACAATGTTTATTTAGGAATTTATTCAGAGTTTCTTTTTTTTTTTCCTAGTTCTTATGCAGGTGAAGTCAGATAAGCTCAGTGCTTTGTGAGACTTACATCCGATACATCTTTTCCTTTGAATTGCTATATGTGATGCTCACCTTAAAATCAAGCCACTGAAAGTCAGGTACTCTTGAGGACTTCAACACACTAGAGTCCTTGGTGTCTCTTGAGAAAGGAACTTCATGTAGCACCAAGAGGAAGCCAGCAACAAAGCATCAGGAGGCAACAGGGCAGAAGGTGGCATGAAGCAGCTGGGCAGTCTCAGAAGCAGGAAGGCTGCTCTGAGTGGTAAAGCTGGAGGTTTTTTTTTCCTTTCTGGGGGTGGGGGGTACCTTTTTATTATAGGACCTTGCTCCCATCACCTCTGGTTCCAGGACTAACTGGGACTATTTGTCTCTCCCTCCCTCTTTTGGGGTAGGGGAAACTCTAGTTAATAGAATTTCACCAAGCCTCCCAGACCTGCCAGACCTTATCTGGTCTGTGGAAAAAGTGATTGTAGCAGCTGGACTGTGGGATGGCAGAGAAGCAGCCATGTTCCTCTAGGGGAGCATGTGAGAGCCTTTTTCCATCTCTCATATCACATAATTTCTTGGTACATGTACTCAACTATTTAGAAAACAATATATATTAGAAATTTAGGTAAAGTTTCATTCTGTGGTTACCTGCTGAAAACTAATGCTACTGACTCAGTTTAAGGAGAAAAAAAAACTAATTTGTTCTAAATGAGGACAAAATAACTTTAGTATTATGACAAGGGAATGGGGTAGGAAGAACCACAGGCACTTTGATCCAAAGATATGATAAACACTCCGGGATGAGGCAGGCGTGCGGGGTAGATCTAGAAGTAAGCAGTGGGAAAAAGTCCTTAGGCAGGTTGACATGATGACATGCAGCATACGATGATCAAGACAGATACTTGGGAAGGTCCCTCAAGCCGTCAAGATCAAGCACATGCACACTTGCAGGGCTGGGGAGTATGAACAGAGGGTGTGCTGTAGATAGCCAAGCATTTAATGGCATCAGAGAGAAAAAACAGGAACTGTTAGGACTGAGATTTAGGACCCCATTCTCTAATCCACCCACAAGGAAAGTGCAGAATTGAAGTTTCATGGAAAGACTCCCTGATGGCAAAAGGGGTTAAGCACCGCACTATGAAGCAATCCACAGCCTCTGCAGCATGACTTCGATCCCCGCCTGGCCACGGAGCAGCCCACATGGCGCAGCAGACCTCTCCTGTCTCAGCCGCTACTTCCCTCAGCAGTGTTTTCTGTGGATCTGCATGTTCTGCTCCCCACTCTGTCTCTGGTGAATCCTCTCTCCCCCCCCACACCCCCGCCCCGCCCCCGCATCTCTGGCCTGTACCCAAGGTCTTATATGCATAAATAAATAAATCCTTAAAACACAAAAGAAAGAGTTGTCCAGTAGACTATAGTGTGAGAAACAATTAGGAGGGAAAAAAATAGCACAGATACCCAGATTATTAAAATCACAGTATTTGGTAGTCAGGGACAAAAGAAAAAGGGAAATCACTTTCAGTTTAGAGAAAAAATCGTAGCTAATTTTTATAAAGTACTGTTGAAAAAGTGTGTATGTATGAAGAAAATATATAAACAGATAAGCCAGATGACTTTGATTCATGTATGTGAAAAATTCTGAGATCTACTGCTAGTAGTAAATATCAATAATGTCACTTATCATTATTAAACAGGTAGGGGAAATATAGTACTTAAGCTTCATTTCTTTTATGTGTGAATAAAAAGAGTTGCAGGAACTTAATTGGAGAAACTTAAGGGAAATTATTAAAAATAGTCACAAATTAAGTAGAAGTTAAAAATACCAAAAGGTCCTGTTATTACTATTTTTTAAAATACAGCTATTACATAAGAAGTAAAAATCAGAACAGTCCAAGCCCAGAGGGGGAGTAGGCGCCCACGGCTGGTGCAAGAGAGTGCCTCTCGACATCGCCGTTTTAGAACAGGGACCTTTCTTCAATAAAGACTGCTTGAAACCGGCAGAAGGCTCCCAGTGGAGCCAGAGGTGAGCTAGGAAGCTCGCCCATGCCAGGCCCCTTCTGGCCAGCAGTCCGAACCCAGAGGGGGAGTGGCACCCAAGGCCGGGGCAGACTGGGAGCACAGGGGAGTGCATCTCTGACTTGCCTTTTTAGAACAGGGACCTCTCTTCAATAAAGACTGCTTGAAACTGGCAGAAGGCTCCCTGTGGAGCCAGAGGGAGAAGGTTCCCTTCGCTGGCTGTCAGAGGTGAGCTGAAGGCTCCCACAAGCCTAGTCCCACTTGGCAGGAAGTCTGAGCCCAGAGGGGGATCCAGTGATTTGGAATCCAGAGTGCAATCCAGCTGCCCCACTTCTAGGGAATTCTGTGGGACTTCAAGACACACCTTTGTAATTAAACACAGCAGGAGAAGATATTCTGTGACAGTGATCATTAACATACTCCAAGTACCACTGCCTCACTAGACTGCCGATATAACAGTATTTGACTTGATTGGACTGCCAGTTTCTGAAACCGCTGAAAGAGCACACCAAAAAGATGCCGGCCAGTACCAGCAGCACAGTGTCCCAATGCATATGGCAAATCAGAAGACAGGCAGCAGGGAAAAGAAAAACTACATGCAACATAGCAACTCCTCAGGAAAAAGACACACCACAAAAAGAAAACCACCCACCAGGTTGCAACAACAGTGACTTGGAAGAAGTCTGAGCCTTCCAGAAAAAGAATTTAAAATTGCCGTGATGAAAAAACTGATGGAAAACAACGCTCAGAAGAATGAAATTGAGTCCCTAAAGAGGGAAATGAAGGAAATACAGGAGATCAAAGAATTAACAAAAGAGCTAAAGAATGCTAAGAAAAGCAGTGATAACAGAATAGAGGAAGTGGAAGAATGAATAAGTACTCTTGAAGACACAGAAATAAAAAGAACAAAAACAGAAATGGAAAGAGAAGTACAAATGAAAAAGACTGATGAAAGACTTCGGGAACTATCTGACTCCATGAGGAAAGGAAATATAAGAGTTATAGGAATCCCAGAAGGAGAGGAGAGAGACCTAGGAACAGAGAAAATAGTCAAGGAAATAATTGAAGAGAACTTCCCAAATGTGAAGAAGGAGCTGAAAATAGACATACAAGAAGCAAGAAGAACACCAAACTTTCATGATGAAAGGAAAAATACAGCAAGACACATAATAGTAAAGCTCCCAAGAATCCAAGACAAGGAAAAAATAATGAAGCTGACAAGAGGGAAGAAACAGACAACATACAAAGGAAAACCAATCGGACTGATATCAGACTTCTCCGAAGAAACACTACGGGCAAGGAGAGAGTGGAGGGACAAAGTCAACAGACTCCAAGACAACAAATGCCAACCAAGAATACTCTATCCCGCAAAGCTTTCCTTCCTCTATGAAGAAAGAATAAGGACCTTCCCAGACAAACAGAAACTCTGGAATTTCATTACGAATAAAACCCCCACTCCAAAAAATACTACAAAGAGTCCTAAAGCCAGAACCTCAGAGGGACGAATAACAATGAAAGAAGGCCAAAAAAAAAAAAGTTATTTAAAGAATAAATAAGTAAAATCAAAGGAAAGACAAACACAATGGCAATTACAGATGCTAACATATCAATATTAACTCTAAATGTAAATGGACTAAACTCTTCAATAAAAAGACACAGAGTCGCAGGCTGGATTAAGAAACAAAACCCAACCTTTTGCTGTCTCCAGGAAACACATTTAGCTACAAAAGATAAAAATAGACTCAAAGTTAAAGGATGGAAAATAATCCTACAAGCAAATGGAACAAAAAAGAAAGCAGGAACAGCTATACTTATATCAGATAAAATAGATTTCAAACTCAAAATGGTAAAAAGAGACCCCAACAGTCACTACATTATAATCAAGGGGGCAATACTTCAAGAAGAAATAACACTCATTAACATATACTCACCAAATGAAGGAGCACCAAAGTATATCAGACAACTATTATCATCTCTGAAAACATACATAAAACACATATGTAGTAGGAGACTTCAACACACCACTATCAACAATGGATAGATCAATGAGACAAAAAATAAGTAAAGACACTAAAGCTCTATATAAGGATCTAGAGTGCTTGGGCTTAACAGACATCTATAAAACACTAAACGCCAAAAAATCTGAGTACACATTTTTCTCAAGCGCACATGGATCATTTTCCAGGATCGATCACATACCGGGACACAAGACAAACATCAGCAGATACACCAAGATTGAAATCATATCAACCATCTTTTCTGACCATGAAGGCATCAAACTAGAAATAAACCATAAAAAGAAGGCAAGGAACTCTACTACCTTATGGAGATTGAAACCCACACTACTGGAAGACCACTGGGCTAATGAGGAGATCAAAGATGAAATTAAAAAATTCTTTGAATTGAATGACAAGGAGGACACCAATTTCCTAAATGTATGGGATGCAGCAAAAGCAGTAATAAGAGGAAAATATATAGCAATAGAGGCTCACATCAAGAAACAAACAACTCAAAGAAACAACCTAATCTCAAAGCTCAAACAACTAGAAAAAGAACAACAACAACAACAAAAAAACTGGTAGAAGAAAAGAAATAATAAAAACTAAAGCAGAAATAAATGAAATCAAAACTAAAAAAACAATCCAAAAGATCAATGAAACCAAAAGCTGGTTCTTCGAAAAAATAAATAAAATAGACAAACCTCTACCCAGGCTCACAAATGAAAAACAGGAGAAAGCACAAATAAACAGGATCACAAATGAAAGAGGAGAAATCACAATGGACACAGCAGAAATCAAAAGAATAATCAGAAACTACTGTGAACAGCTATATGGAAACAAGTTCAACAATCTAGAGAAGATGGACAAATTCCTACAACTCTACAATCACCCAAAGCTAGATAAAGAAGAAATAGAACACCTAAGCAGACCAATTACATGCAGCAAAATTGAAATGGTAATCAAAAACCTCCCCCAAAACAAAAGTCCAGGACCTGATGGATTTACAAATGAATTCTACCAAATATTCAGAAAAGAATTAGCGCCTATCCTTCACAAACTCTTCCAAAAAATTGAGAAGGAAGGGGTAATACCAAACATGTTCTATGAAGCCAACATTAAACTAATACCAAAACTGAACAAGGACAACACAAAAAAAGAAAACTATAGGCCAATCTCTTTAATGAACACTGATGCAAAAATCCTCAATAGAATTTTAGCTATCAGAATCCAACAATGTAGCCATAAGATAATTCACCACGACCAAGTAGGATTCATGCCAAAGACACAAGGATGGTTCAAGATCTGAAAATCAATCAATGTCATCCAACACATCAACAAAAAGAAATATAAAAACCATATGATAATATCAAAAGATGCTGAGAAAGCTTTCGATAAAGTGCAACACCCTTTCATGATAAAAGCCCTTGAAATTCTTGGGATACAAGGAACATACCTCAACATAATAAAGGCCATATATGAGAAGCCAACAGCCAGTATCATTCTCAATGGTGAAAAGCTGAAAGCATTTCCATTAAGATCTGGAAAAAGACAAGGATGTCCACTCTCACCACTGCTTTTCAATATAATACTGGAAGTCCTAGCCAGAGCAATATGACAAGAGAAAGACATACAAGGAATCCAAATAGGAAAAGAAGAAGTTAAACTATCACTATTTGCAGATGATATGATAATATACATAGAGAACCCTAAAAACTCCACAGAAAAACTAATTCAACTAGTCAATCAGTTTAGTAAAGTGGCAGGATACAAAATCAACATGCAAAAATCAGTAGCCTTCCTATACACAAACAATAAATCTGAAGAAGAAATAAAAAAAATCCCTTTTATTATCGAAACAAAAAAAAATCAAATACTTGAGAATAAATCTAACAAAAGAGGTAAAGGACCTATACAAAGAAAACTATAAAACACTGTTAAAAGAAATAGAAGAAGACACAAAGAAATGGAAAGTCATCCCCTGCTCATGAATTGGAAGAATAAACATCATCAAAATGGCCATCCTACCAAAAGCAATATACAGATTCAATGCTATTCCAATCAAAATTTCCATGACATTCTTCAAAGAAATAGAACAATTATTGATTAAATTCATATGGAATCACCAAAAACCCTGAATATCCAAAGCTCTTCTGAAAAAAAAAAATAAAAAAAGAAGGGAATGGAGGCATCACACTCCCAGACTTCAAACTATATTACAAAACTATAATCATCAAAACTGCATGGTATTGGAACAAGAACAGACACACAGACCAATGGAATTGAATAGAAAATCCAGAAATAAACCCACAGATTTATGATCAACTAATATTTTACAAAGGAGCAAAGAACATGCACTGGAGCAAAGAAAGTTTGTTCAATAAATGGTGCTGGGAAAATTGGGTCGCTACATGCAAAAGAATGAAGCTTGACTACTACCTCACACCATGCACAAAAACCAACTCAAAATGGATTAAAGAACTATACATAAGACCTGAAACCATAAAATACATAGAAGAAAATATAGACGAAACACTACATGACATGCACCTCAAAGACATCTTTACAGACACATCACCCAAAGCAATGATAGTGAAGGCAAAGGTAAACAGCTGGGACTACATCAAATTAAAGAGCTTCTGTACAGCAAAAGAGACAATAACCAAAACAAAGAGAAACCCCACCAACTGGGAGAACATTTTTGCACACAACACTAATGATAAAGGACTGATCACAAAAATCTACAAAGAGCTGATGAAACTCAAAAAAAACAAAGAAAATAATCCAGTCAAACAATGGGCAGAAGAGCTAAAAAGAAACTTCTCTGAAGAGGAAATGCAAATGGCCAACAGGCATATGAAAAAATGTTCATCACTTGTAATCAGGGAAATGCAAATCAAAACTACCATGAGATGCCATCTTACACCAGTGAGAATGGCACATATTAAAAAAAAAAACTAGCAACAACAAATGTTGGTGAGGTTGTGGAGAAAAAGGAACTCTTCTGCACTGCTGGTGGGAGTGCAAACTGGCCCAACCACTATGGAGAGCTGTGTGGAGATTTTTGGACCTACTAAACATAGAGCTTCCATATGATCCAGCAATTCCACTCCTAGGTATTTACCCAAAGGACACAGAAACAGTAATTCCAAAGGGCACCTGCACACCTTTGTTTATAGCAGCAGTATTTACAATAGCTAAGCTATGGAAACAACCCAAATGCCCAAAAATAGATGACTGGATCAAGAAGATGTGGTACATATACACCATGGAATATTACTCAGCAATCAAAAAAGATAAACACATGCAGTTTGCAGCAACATGGATAGAGCTGGAAGGGATCATGCTCAGCAGAAAAAGCCAGAAAGAAAAAGAAAAATACTGGATGGTCTCACTCATAGCAGGAATTTAGAAAACCTAAATAAGAGGCCAGGAAAAAGACTAATCAATATAAAGTAAAAATCAAAATCAAAATCAACAAGCAATTATAAACTAGAGACACACTATGGGGAGGAGGGAGAGAGAGGCGGGGAAAGGAAGGTCTAGAGTCAAAATAAGGGGGGGTGCAATTGTATGGGGAATATAACCAAAATGAAAATGCATT
>NW_028167649.1:0-13663 GCF_964194135.1 Talpa europaea
GGTGTACAGCTGGAATATGGAGCATGCAAAGAAGTTTTCCCAAGGCACTTTTGCTTGAATAAAATTCAACTCTTGATGAGACTTCAACAATACATGTCAAAGGGATTAAATGGGAAGCCTATAGTATATATATATTATTGAAGACAAAGCTACAGAGCTCTTAGCAACAGGTGCAACTGAACCCAGGAAATGCATCCTATATTTTATCCACAGATCAGCACAGAACAGTAGCCCTGCTCTATCCATAAAAAGTTAATACTGATGCAGAAGCAGAGTGCAAGCTCGGCAGGAAAAAGGGTGACCCTGTAAAGGATGTCATTCAAAATTAGTTTGAAGGATGTTCAGGGCCCAGGTAGTGGGTCACTTCTCTTGGTACTAGGAGATGATTATTCACTTGGAAACAAATTTCAGAAACTATTTCATATTCAGTAGCTTAAGATGATTCAGGCATTTACATTGATTATAATAATTACAATTCTGTTAACCTTTATTGAGGACCAACTCTGAGTCATCAACAAACTTAGAATATACATATTATCCTATTAATCCTAAAGTAACATCAAGTTTTCTAAGTTTTTCTCTTAATGCATATTAATCTGCCTGTATAAATCCATCTCCACTCCAACAACCAGCCAGCATTATTACCTGAAATCTTTAATAGCATTCAGATATCTCTTCCTGTTTCCATTCTTATACCCCATCAGTTCTCTCTAGAGAAAAAAGACTGACTTTTTTATGGTCATATACATCATGTTTGAGCTTGCCTCTGCCTATCCTTACAACTTCCCCCATAACTTTCTAAGTTCTAGTTGTATTAGTATTTTTTTTTTTTTGGTATTTCCTTGAATATGTCTTGCCTCTTTATATCTTACTTATGCTTTCCTATTGTAGGCACAATTTTTCATACCTATTCTCTCCTGTTTTTCATTTCCCCAAATCGTAATATTCCTTAACCTACCTCTCTCTTTTATAGCATTTACTATATTTGAATGTAAATCATTCATTGTGCAACAATTTTCTTCCCATCTCCGATGCACAAATGTAAGCTTCTTCAGAATGCTACCACATCTTTTTGTAAATTTTTTATATCCCTAGTAAGCAGCAATGTAACTTGAATACAATTAGCACTAAAGTTTTTAATGAATTTATGCCTATAATATAAAGAGAAATTGACATTTTAAGTGATAAGCATCAGTTTTTGAAAACGATCTCATATAAAAATGAAAAAAAGAAAATATTTGGTATCTTTAATATTAAGGTTAATATTAGGTCATAATAATAACCCCCAAAGAGAGTGACCATGGGAAATGGCAGCCTATGTTTTTAAGAATCCCAAGAACTGAGAGTCATTCCTCATAAAGGTGCAGTACAGCCTCCACTCAAGCCAAAGCCAGGAGAAATTTGACATGAGGCAGATTAATAATTGTCCACATTGACTTGACTTTGATTTTTTTTTGCTCATTTTTCCTCAATCTGTTTTTCTCCCTTAACTGAATATGCAGCTCTCCCTTGCTGCTCTTGAACTTATTTCCCTGGTATTTTATTTGCAATTTCTATATCTACTAGGCTTTAATATCTGAAAAACATAACTAAGATATCATAGTTTCTTCTTCTTTTTTTATATCAGCTTCTCAAAGTCATCATAGTCTACTCAAAAAGATCTGTCAAATGCTGATGTCAAATCCATTGTGTGGCCAACCTGAAAAGAACTGGGGAAGATCTGTGCCCTCAGTGCCTTTCAGAAGAACACAAGAGAGACTGCAATCCAACAAACATCCATATGCATAAAGATCTAATTATGGTTAGTTAGAATAATACCTAATATATTATGAGGGAAAAAACAACAACAGGAGAAATGCATTTAATTGGGGCCAATGATGACCTTTTCGATCAAGATGTTTTCAGCTGATAGCTGAGGCTGGGTAGTCTTTCAGCATGCCAGCAATACAGAGAAATCCACCCCACAGATGAGAAAGAAGCTCTGTGTGAGGATGAAGTAGTTACAGTACTGATAAGACAACCTTGTAGCAGGCCTCTGAGACACAAAATCTTTAGTTATCAGATTACTCGAACATCTAAGATGGCAAGTGATGGAAGTAGGATGCTTTTTGCTGAGAAAAAAAAGGTATAAATTCCAAGAGTTGAGATCTCTAAGGCCCAAAAGGAAATGAAGTCACATACAGTATGGTAAACTGATGTTACACCAATAAAAATAAAAGAAAGAAGGCAGGGAAGATGGAGGGATGTTCTTCTGGAAGGGCTCTGAAAATCAACAAATATGATGCGGTAGAGGTGGCAGAAACTTTGATGGGACAAAGTACTAATTACTACTACTTTAGAAGATTTGGTGAAGTTGCCTGGAGTCCAACTTGACAGTGCAAGGTTGGGTCTACCCAAAAAAAATGTGCAAAGGCTTTCTGGGAAACGATTTTCCATTGAAGTAGTCAACAAAGTACAGTCATGAGCCCCATTCAGCCCATTACATGATTTTATACCTACAGTCTTAGTGAAAATTTAAATTACCCATAACTGCTTTCATGCAACAGAAGAGATGAATCGTTCGACAGATGTGATATGGCCAACAGTCATGCAAATATTTACTATCTGATACTTTTCAAACACTTCCCTGTAAACTGTTTTAACCCACACTTTCTATGTCTTCTCTCAGGATTATTCTTAATGTCATCTTTTTGACCTATAAAACCCCTAATCACCTTTGAAGACACAGCTCAAGGGCCACTTCTGTTGAGAAAACTGCTCAATTTCATTTTCATCCCTACACACCAGAGTGGCTCTCTCCTATCTGATCTCACAGTGTACTTATCATGCAGTATTATAATCATTTTAATCTGGCCTTGTGATAGGCTTGGTATTATGGGACTAAACTGTTTCTCATTCACTTCTTATATTCCACAAATCTTACAGTCTATCTGGTACATTGCAGGGCACAATAAATGTTATTCTGGGCAAGGGGAGACATCAGTGTTAAATAGATCAGAGATCCTTCACTTAAAGCTCTATTTCTCCTCTGTGGCTATGTCAGGGTGTAATTGTAAGTGAGCATTATACTCCCCTCATAGGTCTTTTGCAAAATGTTTTATAACACTTTGCTTCAGAGAGCAGAAGAGTCAACTGACTCTATTAACACAGATGACCAGGGTGATTTTCATAGGAAAGATTTGTTTTTGTTAGTACTGTGAATTAAATCATTTGGATATTTTGCATTTCCATAGAATACTAATATATTCGCTAATGTAACCCAGCAGTCCCCTTCAAGACATGCAATTAAAGTCCAGTTCCATCTCAGCCACCATTTATCAGAAACTTACTGGGCCTGAAGGTCATCAGAATTTAGCTCCAACAGGATACAGAGAAAGCAGATGTCCCTTTGTAGAGAATTACCCAAATAAATTTTTCTGAACAAAGAATTAACATAAAGCATTGTAATAACTCACAAATAGTGCTCAAATGAAAGGTGGTTTTCAAGATAACTATTAAGGAAAAGAGATTCAACCATAAATGTTCATGAAATTTTCTGTTGATTTCAAATAGCAAATTAGTTGGAATTGGTATTCACTGATCAATGTGTGCCAGCACCATCAGAATATACTTATCACATGTCCATATTTGGCATGACAATTTTTATGCTTAGCATTGATGAGATACTAAGGGATTTCTCATAATAATTGTGAAAAGTAATAAAACAGTCTCCATAAATTTCTCAAGGAAAGGCTAGGTCTCCCTAGGAGACAAGAGAGACTCCGTAAACCTTAAAAGTGCTAGTCAGACTCACAAAATGATCAGATTATCTTTAAAGAAATAGATTCTAATTGTTTCTTGGCCTTTTGGCTAAGATCAAGTGTAGAAATAGATTCTAGGGCCTCCCCGGTGGCGCAGCGGTTGAAGGCTGGGTAGCGAAGCTGCCCGCAGCCTCGGCAGCGCCGGTTCAATCCCCGGCTGCTCCCCGGCCACCAGAGGAGGGTCCCACATGGCGCACAGACTTCTCCTGCCGCCCACTGCTCCCCTCAGCAGTGTACTTCGGTCCTTCTGCCTGCTCTGCTCCCCGCTCTGGCTCTGGTGAATTCTCTCACCCTCCTGTGCTTCTGACTGTACCCAGTGCTTGTATAAATAAATAAATAAATCTTTAAAAAAAAAGGTCAAAAAAAAGAAATAGATTCTAAATAATGAATTCAGTTATGTTTTCCTTGAAATGTTTCTTGACTGTATTTTTGAAGAAACAGACTAAAATATAGGATAAAAGAAATAAAAAAATCCAAGGTATATTCTTTTCAGTCCACATTGCACACTTGCAATAGTTCACACATATCTTTAATCACCTGTGGCCTTGTGTGTACCGACCTCACTGTCCTCACTGTAGTGGCAGGTGACTGGAGCAAATGTAGTCAGTGCTGGTTCTCTTCCTTCTCTCTATTTTTGTTTTCCAGTTACCAGATCTCTTAATTAGGTAGGCTTTACCCAGAGACTTATCAAGCCTGATTAAAATCTTGCTATTCTTATCCCAAGCTCTTCTATCCTACAGTGACTATATGATTCTATTTCTTCTGCTCTCTGGATCTCTAAATGAAGTTTTCTTACTCTGTTGCCTTCTGTATCTTCTCAGAGGATAAGCACTTCTCCTGTTATTATCAACTTAAAAAGAAGTTTTAACTTCCTAATCTGGGAAAGGACTCCAGTCTTGGAGGGATAGTTTCTGTGAGCCTGTTGGTCACGTATCTGTAATATTACAGGTCACAGTATCTTATTTGCAACACATTTGTTTAACTTTGCTACAGTCTGTTTTCCCATCAACGATGAGTTATTCTTTCTGAATTTTCTGTTTGCTCTCATGGATGATCATTCTATGAGTAGAGATAATGTAGGAATGAAGGATGGGGAAGTTGTGACCTGTCTAAAACCACCTGCCAATAATGAGTTGCCAGTTCCAGCATGTAAAAGCAGATACAATTTGAAACATGGATAAACTTTAATATTATAAATCCTTAGTCCCCCTGAGCATTCAAAGTATTTGTCTTATAGAGAATTATGACATTTTCAATGCAAAATTTGGATTGATTTTTCACTCTAAACTTTGATTTGTAATCTATCTCTCCAGGTAAGATGCAGCTGAATGATATGACTATCTCAAATTATTTACTGTTAAAATTACCACCTGAGTTGATCATAATATTTGACCTAGCAAGTACTCAAAATAACTTTGGTAAGAAATGGTTAAAAAGGAGTCATATAGAACTTATCTTCACCAATAGTCTCTTTTGCTCATACTGACATCCATATTCTTATCACAAAGCAAGTTGAATGATGCTCTGCGGGTTGCTTATAGATTTTGAGTTCCACGACATGGGAAAAACCTAGCGATATATCTAGTGAGGGGTGAGGGAAAAGGAGGTCACTTAACACAGCAAACCAAGGGAGATGTAGGGCCTGCTGCCAGCATGGAGCATTTCAATTAACAGCATCATTTCTTGGAGTAAAATGTTCCTGAACTAGAAAAAAACTCAGATTTAGAGTTCAGAGAAAAACAAAGTATACATAACCGATAAGCCAATGAGGAAGGACATGGGAAACCCATCTCACATCATCTGAAACATGTAAAATGTAAATGTCACAGCAAGAGAGACGTTTGAAAAAGTGATCCATGTATACAGAAAACATGCACACGTTATGAAAAGTTTTTTTTTTTTTTCCCTGAAAAATTACCAAGTCACTGAGCACAGAGATTCAGCTCTCATTGCCTGAACAAATTAAAACTAAATTGACCACAGTGACATTTTACCTCAGCCAGCAAACAGGGCTCAGGTAAAAAGAGGTAACCAATGAATCATTTCTCTACTCAGATATCAATGCTTGAATGAAATGAATCTGTACGAACCAAAGCATTGAGACCCCAAGTATAATCTGTTCATCTGTTTCAAATAAAGGATTGTTTCCTTCACCTTCTCAGTGTGAGAATAGAGTCTCTGAAAATAAACAGAGGAAGGGTGGGACTTACAGAGGACTTACAGACTTACATCTGTAACCAAAGAGTATGAGAAAGTCCACTGTGGGAACAGACTTTCATGTCATGGGTAAGAGAACACAAGTGGTGACAAATCATAATGGGATGGCAAATAAAAATCCCTGATTTTGGAACTCCCAGGTGGCGCAGTGGGTTGAGTGCAGTGTTATGAAGCTGTCCGTGGCCTCTGCAGCGTAGATTCGATTCCCAGTCGACCAGGGAGATACCCACATGGTGCAGCAGACCTCTCCTGTCTCGCCCGCTGCTCCCTTCAGCAGTATCTTTGGTCCATCTGCCTGTTCTGCTCCCCACTCTGTCTCTGGTGAATTCTCTCACCCTCCCATGCCTCTGGCCTGTACCCCAGTGCTTGTATAAATAAATAAATCTTTGGAAAAAAATTCCAAAAATCCCTCAATCCATGCTAACTACTCAAAGAACTTTAGAGAATGAAGTCGTTATAAAAACTGAATTGAAGCAATGAACATTTCACATTTAATTTCATCAAGAGTAGCCTCAAACCTGAGTATAGTCACTGGAAAACTTGAATCACTGAACCAGAATATCTAGATGGCTTAATGTATCCAAATAATAGCTGTTCTTTCTCACTCCTATTATACTGAAAGTAGAAAAATATGCCCAAGGAAAATCTCACAGCTCTCCCAACAGTTTCCCAGGGTAAGAAGTCACAAGAATTCATGGCATCTTCCTCCAGTCCAATCTATGTGCTAAACATCTAAGCACAGTGATGAAGTGTCATGTTCTGTCATAACCAGCTCTGAGTTTCATTTCATTAGAAACCAGTTAGGTCTTAATCTACTTAACAAAAACATGAGGTGAGAAATTGAGAATAAAATTTAAATTCTTGAGACTTGATGGAGAATACTTCTACTACTGAAGAGACTCTGTTGTTTGTTTTTTTTTTTTCTGTAACCACCATAAAGCACCAGAACTACAAAAACTAAGCTTTTTAAAAACCAAGAACAGAAATTAATTGAAATAATAAAAGAAACATTAAAAATATTATTACGTTATTTAGACAAAACCTAAAATTGTAAGGAAACTGACATTGTCTTTACCACATCAATACAGGTTATTTTTCAAATAATAACAGTGCAAATTACAACAAAGCAAAAACAGACAATTATAAACCAGAGACATCCTGCAGGGGAGGAGGCAGGAGAGGGATCAGAGGGAGGGAGGGAGGAGCACAGGGGACTGAGGTGATGGTGCAAGGGTGCGTTGGGGAAGGAAACTCTATAGAGTCTCAATCTGAGGGGGTGGGAGAAGCAAATATTATTTAAAAATAAAAAATTAAATTAAATTTAAAAAAACAGGTTATTTTTCTACAGCATGAAACCTGCTATGTATTATGCTTTAGTGCCTTCAGGCTATTTTAACAAAAATATACACTGGTTGGCTTTCACAACAAACATTTATTTCTCACAGTTCTTGAGGCTGAAATGTCCAAGATCAAAGTGCAGGCAAATTCAGTGTTTGCTGAGATCCTTCTTCCTGGTTTGTAGTCAGGAAGGTTCCAGGTTTACAGTCATCTTGGCCTCACATGGTGGGAAAGACCAGGGAGATCTCCAGGTTTCTTCTACAAGGGATCTCATCCCACTCATGTGGGGTCAAAGACTCAGCCTCTTATTGCAGTGGTTTTAAGGGTTAGGACTTCAACATATAAAATTTGGATGGATACAAATATTTACAAAGCAAATCCTTCTCATAAAAATTGCATTGTGTAAATGCTGACCCAAGGGTAGTGCTTTAAAGCACACTGCAGATACCATAGCAGGCAGCCCTTGGGATGGATGAAAGCTAGGATGTAGGGCCTCCCCAATGTCACAGCAGTTGAGCACTGGGCTGCGAAGCTGCCCGCAGCCTCTGCAGCACCAGTTCGATCCCTGGCCGCCGGGTGAAGTTCCCACATGGCATGCAGACCTCTCCTACCGCGCCTGCTGCTCCCCTCAGCAGCATATTTCGTCGGTCTGCCTGTTATGTTCCCCTGGCTCTGGTGAATTCTCTCACCCTCCCGTGCTTTTGACTGTACCCAGTGCTTGTATAAATAAATAAGTATATAAGAAAGGAAAGAAAGGAAGGAAGGAAGGAAGGAAGGAAGGAAGGAAGGAAGGAAGGAAGGAAGGAAGGAAGGAAGGAAGGAAGGAAGGAAGGAAGGAAGGAAGAAAGGAAGAAAGGAAGAAAGGAAGAAAGGAAGAAAGGAAGAAAGGAAGAAAGGAAGAAAGGAAGAAAGGAAGAAAGGAAGAAAGGAAGAAAGGAAGAAAGGAAGAAAGGAAGAAAGGAAGAAAGGAAGAAAGGAAGAAAGGAAGAAAGGAAGAAAGGAAGAAAGGAAGAAAGGAAGAAAGGAAGAAAGGAAGAAAGGAAGAAAGGAAGAAAGGAAGAAAGGAAGAAAGGAAGAAAGGAAGAAAGGAAGAAAGGAAGAAAGGAAGAAAGGAAGAAAGGAAGAAAGGAAGAAAGGAAGAAAGGAAGAAAGGAAGAAAGGAAGAAAGGAAGAAAGGAAGAAAGGAAGAAAGGAAGAAAGGAAGAAAGGAAGAAAGAAAGAAAGAAAGAAAGAAAGAAAGAAAGAAAGAAAGAAAGAAAGAAAGAAAGAAAGAAAGAAAGAAAGAAAGAAAGAAAGAAAGAAAGAAAGAAAGAAAGAAAGAAAGCTTGGATGTAACCCAGGGTGTTGAGTATACCTAGTGCTCCTCCTATTTGGGGTGGGAGAAAGCTGCAGGGAAAAGAGCTATCGCTGACCATCAACTGGAGCTCAACTTATTTCCAAAACTCTGATTTACCATTTCCCAAGGCAATGTGAGGTTTGAAAATGAAACGGCTTTGCCTGCAGAGGAAATGGGTGTGGGTTTTGCGGCTTCCAGAGAGCGGAAGGGAAAATCATGGAGTCTCAGTCCAGGGTCATGTTTTCCCAGGGTGGGGTGCTGAGGATACGCAGGAAAGGCAAGAAGACAGCCTGAGTGCTGGCCTTTGTTTTTCATCCCTGAGGTCAGAACACAAGCAATTTGGTAAGCAGAAGGGCAGAGGGAAAGTAAAGGTGATTCATCTTTTAACCTCTGAAAGTTAAATTCAACATGTCACAAAAGCAGCTGCCAGAGATGAAGAGCAGGGAGGTCTATTAAGTCTAAGAAAAGAGAAAAGCAAGGCAGTCTCTGAAGAGCTGCCATGATAGTCAGGAGCCACTTGACATGGCAGGAGAAAATAGCACAGGGGCATCTGGCATGCGGAACTGAACTCTGATTTCTACACTGTCACTGAAGGTGTATGTTTAGCTCTTAATTTTTTTAAAGATTTATTTATTTATTTATTTATTTATTTATTTATTTATTTATGCATGAACCAGGGTACAGGCCAGGTGCGCAGGAGGGTGAGAGCATTCACCAGAGACAGAGCAGGGAACAGAACAGGCAGACTGATGAAATACACTGCTGAGGGGAGCAGCAGGTGAGACAGGAGAGGTCCACTGGGCCATGTGGGATTCTCGCCAGTTGGCCAGGATCGAACCCGTGCTGCGGAGGCTGTGGACAGCTTCACAGTACAGTGCTTAACCACCTGTGCCACCAGGGAGGTCCAGCTCTTAAATTTTAAACAAAGGATGATTTTTTGGAAATTCACTCTTCTCTAAGTGTTTATTCCTTGGGATACAGAAAATATCTGGAATAAGGTCAAGTAGATTTAGTGGGCACCCAGACAAGTGGGTTGCTTGTTTTGTTATGGACCTTTTGGGTAGTTAACATTCACTTTAGGGAGTCCCTAAATATATAGTGATGCCAGCCTGCATTTCTCCCAATTGAGCCTGAAGCAAAGGATTCCTTAAAACACATGTTATACTAGGAAACAGTATTCTAAACTGAGTATTTAAAACAAAAGACTAATTTCTTTAAAGGTAACAGATCCCTTCAACATATTAGATTACTAGGCAAAATGTAATTTATTTCAGCATGTCTTATGATATTAAGATTTCTTTGCTAGTTCCTCAGTCTCTAGTTTCAGATAATCTATAGCCAATGGAGTTAGAAATCAAGGTAATTTACTAAAATAATCTTAATTTGTTTCATATCTATCTACACTTATACCATCTATTTATATAAATGTATACCAGTACGTTTCTATTTGTCTATACACAGACACACACATAAAGAGTGAGAGACATAGACAGACAGAGAGAAAGAATGCTTACAAAAGAAGGAAGAGACCCTCTCCCACTACAGGTATCATAAGATCTAATAAGTGTTCTAATACTTGGAGGGGCTTATGGCAGAGAAGTTGAACTTTCATGGATAGACCAAGGACAGTGTAAAGATTCAAGAGGATTTAACTCAAGAATAATTCACAGCTGTGTGGAGATTTCTGGACCTACTAAACATAGAGCTTCCATATGATCCAGCAATTCCACTCCTAGGTATTTACCCAAAGGACACAGAAACATCAATTCCAAAGAACACTTGCACCCATATGTTTATAGCAGCACTATTTACAATAGCTAAGCTTTGGAAACAGCCCACATGCCCAAAAATAGATGACTGGATCAAGAAGATGTGGTCCATATACACCATGGAATATTACTCAGCACTCAAAAAAGATAAACACATGCAATTTGCAGCCACATGGATGGTGCTGGAAGGGATCATGCTCAGCGAAATAAGCCAAAAAGAAAAAGAAAAATACCGGATGGTCTCACTCATAGCAGGAATCTAGAAAACTTAAATAAGGGACCAGGAAAATGAATATAAGAAAGTGAAAATCAAAATCAACAAAAAACTATGAACCAGAGACACTTTTTGGGGAGTGGGGGCGGGAGGGGAGGGATTGGGGTCAGAATGGGGGTGTTGCAAATGTAAGGGGAATATAAAAATAAAATTTATTATTTAAAAAATAAATAAATAAATAAAAGAATAATTCACAGATCCGCATATACAAAGTGAAATTTTCTACAGAAGAGAAAAAAGATTGGGTTTTTGACAACAAGGAAGTCTACTTAGACATGTAGATACTCGTTAGTTGGTTAACATATTTGAAAAAGGAGAAATTTATTAAAACAACTGTAGGTTGACAATAATAAAGAAGCATATTAATCATTGTTTAGCTTATCATCAATGTAACATACTGATGAGGTAAAAATAATAGTGAAACATCATCTAGTGTGGTCAGGTGATGGTGTGAGAAAGTTGCATAAATTAACTCTATGGAAGACTTAAAGCAATCACATGGTTATACAAAAGGTATAACTGCATAGAAAGGTAGACAGATCACATGA
Source organism: Talpa europaea (assembly GCF_964194135.1). NCBI lineage: Eukaryota > Metazoa > Chordata > Mammalia > Eulipotyphla > Talpidae > Talpa > Talpa europaea. Next base: position 11,283 of record NW_028167649.1, read on the forward strand.
TAGATGATAGCTTGACTGATACATGATAGATAGATAGATAGATAGATAGATAGATAGATAGATAGATAGATAGATAGATGAATTTATAGCTTGATAGATAAATGAGATGAATGGATGAATGTAGGATGGATAGATCATGCATATATGGATGGATGGATGGATAGGATGGATGGAGAGAGAGAGACAGACAGACTGACAGACAGATGTATGTGTGCACATATGCCCCAGCTAGTAAGGAAGAGAATGTAGGAATGGCGGCAGTCTGACTTCAGCCTCCAGCACTTTTACCTTTACCTTTGCACTATGATAAACCCTTTCATTGAGTGTTTTTATTTCCTAATTCTATGTATATAATATGTTTATGTATATAGCAATTTTGGATCTGTGTAACATGAAATATGCACAGAACTCAGAAATTAAGGAGATTTTCTATCATAGGGAATATCAAAGGGGAAATGAAAAGAAAAATAAAAAAGGGAGAAGGAAGAGTCCCCAGGCTCCCAAAGCTCTGATTCAGATGGTGGTAAGTTACCCCCAGAACTGGAGAGGCAGTGGAGAAAGTGGGAGAGGCCTGTAAGATAGAACTTAGCACGATCTTTTAAACAACTGGCTTTACCTTTCTGCATGCTGTGCATAGAAATCCCTTGGGGTGAATTGTATTCATTCCATTCTAGCTTCTAATTTTTTTGTGAAACTTTGATAGCTTGGTAACTTGTTACTACTTCTGTTATTCTGGTTACCTGCTCATACACAGTATGATGCAATGGGTCATGTTGTGGTTTTAAGGTGTAAGTCAGAGTACACTGCCCTGTTTCACTTTTATTTCTATTTGGGAAAAAAATAAGTCTAGGAAAATAAAGGACAGGTGTGATGGGAATGGGAGATTCAATTCCTTATTCCATAAATTTTTGAGGATTAAAGCATAATGCATACACAAGTGTCAAGTGCAAGGATTACAGCACAGGATTGCTGTAAGTTCAACATTTTATCACTCCCCCTCATTTTTACCAGATCTGTTTCAAAATTTATCTAATTAGACCCCTCATCTGCATATGAACAACTTAAATGACTAAAAATAATTCACAGGGCTGGATGCTCCATTTGCTCATTCATTAAGCAAATATTTACAAAGAACCTACTATGCACCAGGCTCTGTGCAAAGATGGATGGTTGTGAAGCAGGTGAACATGTTCTAACTCCCATAGAGTGATGACCTGATTCTTTGAGAGTAAGAAGGGACAGGGGATGGAGAGGTTAAAACTGAAGCTCTGCAGAAATTGGTCTGAATCCAAGCTCCGCCTCTTCTAATACTGATGAGTAGCGAGCCCATGTAGCCTCTCTGTAAGTTCTCTAAATATATTTGAAACAGAAATAATAATATTAGGCAGCTCAAAATGTTCATCAAGAATATGGTAAATAGAAAAAAAAAAAAAAAGAAAGGGTCCAATTAAGCCATATTGAAAGACTAACCCTTGAAACATGACTGTGGAATGGGGCGACCAGAGTGGAGGGGAGGGGGAAGAGGAAAGGGAAGGGCTGGAGGAAAGAGGGGGAGGGAGCTGAGGGTTGGGGAGGGCATAAGTGTTCTTTGGTGGTGGGAGCTCTATGGCAACAAGGCCTGAAGGGGGGTGGGGAGAGTCCTGCACTTCTATTATGGAAGCGATGCTGTAAACCAACACTGATTCAATAAAAATATTTAAAAAATAAATAAGCACATATAAAATACATTAAGTTCCAGCACATAATAAATAAATTATAAAATTATGCCAGGGAATATTTTCATGAGAGCCTTCAACTTGGTTTAGTCATGGGATAAGATGATTTGTAGTAACGAGGATTGACTTCAAACCCTCTAGGCTTCTGGCTTCCTCGTGAGAAGCTAAGCCAAGCTGGTGCTGGGAGGCAAGAAGACACGTTGGTACATGGACTAAAGACTGGATAGAGATATCAGAAGATTTTGTTATCTTGTGGTTCCTAGTAGTGGTGCTAGTCTAGACACTGTGGAATTATGGAAAGAAATACAAATGACAGATGACAGAAAAGGATTTTTTTGCCAAGGCACTAAATAACAGCTTGCAATTATAGGCTGCTTAGTTTGGAGCAGTTATTCTTAAAAGCACTTTATGGGAATTAAATTGTTTAATGCTCACAATATGGCTCTAGTATTGGGTTTGAAACATTTTATGAATTAGAAAATAGAAGGATAGAGAAGTAAAATGACTTCCGCAGGGTTATACAGATAGAGGCAGAGCCTGGCTTCCAAGCAAGACAGATTGAACCAGAACTTTTAACTCCCACACTCTACTGCTCCTCTTTGCTTGCCAAAGTAATTAAAATTTTGAACGTTTCAGAAAAACGAATCTTCTATCATGCTCTAGTGG
>NW_028167648.1:0-5000 GCF_964194135.1 Talpa europaea
TCTTCTTCTTCTTCATCTTCTTCTGTTTCTACTGCTGTTTCTGCTTTTTCAATTACTTCTACTTTGTCTGCTTCTTCTGCTTCTTCTTCAGCTTTTTCTTCTGTTATTTCTGCTCTTTCGTCTTATTCTTCTCTAATTTCTGCTTTTTCGTCTTATTCTTCTGTTTCTTCTTCTTCTTCTTCTTGTTCTTCTAGTTCTCTTGTTCTTCTTGTAGTTCTACATGTCCTTCTTCTTCTTCTTCTTCTTCTCTTCTTGTTCTTCTTCTTCTTCTTCTGTTTCTTCTTCTTGTTCTTATAGTTCTTCTATTATTTCTACATCTCCTCCTTCTTCTTCTTCATCTTCTTCCGTTCTTCTGTATTTTCTGCTTTTCCAATTACTTCTTCTTCGTCGGCTTCATCTGTTTCTTCCTCAGCTTATTCTTCTGTTATTTCTTCTGTTTCGGCTTATTCATCTGTTATTTCTGCTTTATCGGCTTATTCTTCTCTTATTTCTGCTTTTTCGTCTTATTCTTCTGTTTCTTCTTGTTGTTCTTGTTCTTCTAGTTCTTCTTGTTATTCATGTAGTTCTACATGTCCTTCTTCTTCTTCTTCTTCTTCTTCTTCTTCTTCTTCTTCTTCTTCTTCTTCTTCTTCTTCTTCTTCTTCTTCTTCTTCTTCTTCTGTATCTTCTGCACTTTTGGGTTTTTCAATTACTTCATCTTCTGCTGCTTCTTCTGCCATTTCCTCAGATGAATCTTCTGTTATTTCTGCTTTTTCAGCTTATTCGTCTGTAATATCTGCTTGTTCGGCTTATTCTTCTTTTATTTCTACTTTCTCATCTTATTCTTCTTTTTCTACTTTTTCTATTTCTTCTTCTAGTTCTCCTTGTAGTTCTATATCACCCTCTTCTTCTTCTTCATCTTCTTCTGTTTCTACTGCTGTTTCTGCTTTTTCAATTACGTCTACTTTTTCTGCTTCTTCTGCTACTTCTTCAGCTTTTTCTTCTGTTATTTCGCTCTTTCGTCTTTTTCTTCTCTAATTTCTGCTTTTTCCTCTTATTCTTCTGTTTCTTCTTCTTCTTCTTGTTCTTCTATTTCTCTTGTTCTTCTTGTAGTTCTACATGTCCTTCTTCTTCTTCTTCGTCTTCTTCTGTTGCTTCTGCACTTTTTGTTGTTTTCAATTACTCCTTCTTCTGCTTCTTCTCCTTCGTCCTCAGCTGAATCTTCTGTTATTTCTGCTTTTTCGGCTTATTCTTCTGTTATATCTGCTTGTTCGGCTTATTCTTCTGTTACTTATGCTTTTCCTCTTATTCTTCTCTTTCATCTTCTTGTTTTTCCTGTAATTCTAGTTCTTTTTGTTCTTCTTGTAGTTCTACATGTCCTTCCTCTTCTTCTTCATCTTCTTCAGTTTCTTCTGCAATTTTTTGTTTTTTTAATTACTTCTTCTTCTTCTGCTTCTTCTGGTTCTTCTTCTGCTTTTTCTTCTGTTATTTCTGCTTTTTCGGCTTATTCTTCTCTTATTTCTGCTTTCTCCTCATATTCTTCTGTTTCTTCTTTTTGTTGTTCTTGTTCTTCTAGGTCTTCTTGTTCATCTTGTAGTTATACATGTCCTTCATGTTCTTCTTCATCTTCGTCTGTTTCTTCTGCACTTTTTGTTTTTTCAATTACTTCTTCTTCTGCTTCTGCTTCTTCCTCTGCTGAATCTTCTGTTATTTCTGCTTGTTCGGCTTATTCTTCTCTTATTTCCCCTTTTTCCTCTTATTCTTCTGTTTCTTCTTCTTCTTCTTCTAGTTCTTCTTGTTTTCCATGTAGTTCTACTTGTCCTTCTTCTTCTTCTTCATTTTCTTCTGTTTCTTTTGCAGTTTTTGTTTTTTCAATTACTTCTTCTTCTGCTTCTTCTGCTTCTTCCTCAGCTGAATTTTTTTTAATTTCTCCTTTTTCTGCTTATTCTTCTGTTATTTCTGCTCTTTCGGCTTATTCTTCTCTTATTTCTGCTTTTTGTCTTATTCTTCTGTTTCTTCTTGTTGTTCTTGTTCTTCTAGTTCTTCTTGTTATTCATGTAGTTCTACATGTTCTTCTTCTTCTTCTTCTTCTTCTTCTTCTTCTTCTTCTTCTTCTTCTTCTTCTTCTTCTTCTTCTTCTTCTTCTTCTTCTTCTTCTTCTGTTTCTTCTGCACTTTTGGGTTTTTCAATTACTTCATCTTCTACTGCTTCTTCTGCCATTTCCTCAGATGAATCTTCTGTTATTTCTGCTTTTTCGGCTTATTCGTCTGTAATTTCTGCTTGTTCGACTTATTCTTCTTTTATTTCTACTTTCTCATCTTATTCTTCTGTTTCTACTTCTTTTTCTATTTCTTCCTCTAGTTCTCCTTGTAGTTCTATATCACCCTCTTCTTCTTCATCATCTTCTTGTGTTTCTACTGCTGTTTCTGCTTTTTCAATTACTTCTACTTTGTCTGCTTCTTCTGCTTCTTCTTCAGGTTTTTCTTCTGTTATTTCTGCTCTTTCGTCTTATTCTTCTCTAATTTCTGCTTATTCGTCTTATTCTTCTGTTTCTTCTTCTTGTTCTTCTTGTTCTTCTAGTTCTCTTGTTCTTCTTGTAGTTCTACATATCCTTCTTCTTCTTCTTCTTCTTATTCTGTTTCTTCTTCTTGTTCTTATAGTTCTTCTATTATTTCTACATCTCCTCCTTCTTCTTCTTCATCTTCTTCCGTTCTTCTGTATTTTCTGCTTTTCCAATTACTTCTTCTTCTTCGGCTTCATCTGTTTCTTCCTCAGCTTATTCTTCTGTTATTTCTTCTGTTTCGGCTTATTCATGTGTTATTTCTGCTTCTTCGGCTTATTCTTCTCTTATTTCTGCTTTTTCGTCTTATTCTTCTGTTTCTTCTTGTTCTTGTTCTTCTAGTTCTTCTTGTTATTCATGTAGTTCTACATGTCCCTCTTCTTCTTCTTCTTCTTCTTCTTCTTCTTCTTCTTCTTCTTCTTCTTCTTCTTCTTCTTCTTCTTCTTCTTCTTCTTCTTCTTCTTCTTCATCTTCTTCTTCTTGTTCTTCTTGTTCTTGTTCTTGTTCTTCTTCTTCTTCTTGTTCTTCTTCTTGTTCGTCTTCTCTTCTTCTTCTTCTTCTTCTTCTTCTTCTTCTTCTTCTTCTTCTTCTTCTTCTTCTTCTGTATCTTGTGCACTTTTGGGTTTTTCAATTACTTCATCTTCTACTGCTTCTTCTGCCATTTCCTCAGATGAATCTTCTGTTATTTCTGCTTTTTCGGCTTATTCGTCTGTAATTTCTGCTTGTTCGGCTTATTCTTCTTTTATTTCTACTTTCTCATCTTATTCTTCTGTTTCTACTTCTTTTCCTATTTCTTCTTCTAGTCCTCCTTGTAGTTCTATATCACCCTCTTCTTCTTCTTCATCTTCTTCTGTTTCTACTGCTGTTTCTGCTTTTTCAATTACTTCTACTTTGTCTGCTTCTTCTGCTTCTTCTTCAGCTTTTTCTTCTGTTATTTCTGCTCTTTCGTCTTATTCTTCTCTAATTTCTGCTTTTTCGTCTTATTCTTCTGTTTCTTCTTTTTCTTCTTCTTGTTCTTCTAGTTCTCTTGTTCTTCTTGTAGTTCTACATGTCCTTCTTCTTCTTCTTCTTCTTCTTCTTCTTCTTCTTCTTGTTCTTCTTCTTCTTCTTCTTGTTCTTCTTCTTCTTCTTCTGTTTCTTCTTCTTGTTCTTATAGTTCTTCTATTATTTCTACATCTCCTCCTTCTTCTTCTTCATCTTCTTCCGTTCTTCTGTATTTTCTGCTTTTCCAATTACTTCTTCTTCTTCGGCTTCATCTGTTTCTACCTCAGCTTATTCTTCTGTTATTTCTTCTGTTTCGGCTTATTCATCTGTTATTTCTGCTTTATCGGCTTATTCTTCTCTTATTTCTGCTTTTTCGTCTTATTCTTCTGTTTCTTCTTGTTGTTCTTGTTCTTCTAGTTCTTCTTGTTATTCATGTAGTTCTACATGTCCTTCTTCTTCTTCTTCTTCTTCTTCTTCTTCTTCTTCTTCTTCTTCTTCTTCTTCTTCTTCTTCTTCTTCTTCTTCTTCTTCTTCTTCTTCTTCTTCTTCTTCTTCTTCTGTATCTTCTGCACTTTTGGGTTTTTCAATTACTTCATCTTCTGCTGCTTCTTCTGCCATTTCCTCAGATGAATCTTCTGTTATTTCTGCTTTTTCAGCTTATTCGTCTGTAATATCTGCTTGTTCGGCTTATTCTTCTTTTATTTCTACTTTCTCATCTTATTCTTCTGTTTCTACTTCTTTTTCTATTTCTTCTTCTAGTTCTCCTTGTAGTTCTATATCACTCTCTTCTTCTTCTTCATCTTCTTCTGTTTCTACTGCTGTTTCTGCTTTTTCAATTACTTCTACTTTGTCTGCTTCTTCTGCTTCTTCTTCAGCTTTTTCTTCTGTTATTTCTGCTCTTTCGTCTTATTCTTCTCTAATTTCTGCTTTTTCGTCTTATTCTTCTGTTTCTTCTTCTTTTTCTTCTTGTTCTTCTAGTTCTCTTGTTCTTCTTGTAGTTCTACATATCCTTCTTCTTCTTCTTCTTCTTCTTCTTCTTCTTCTTCTTATTCTGTTTCTTCTTCTTGTTCTTATAGTTCTTCTATTATTTCTACATCTCCTCCTTCTTCTTCTTCATCTTCTTCCGTTCTTCTGTATTTTCTGCTTTTCCAATTACTTCTTCTTCTTCGGCTTCATCTGTTTCTTCCTCAGCTTATTCTTCTGTTATTTCTTCTGTTTCGGCTTATTCATGTGTTATTTCTGCTTCTTCGGCTTATTCTTCTCTTATTTCTGCTTTTTCGTCTTATTCTTCTGTTTCTTCTTGTTGTTCTTGTTCTTCTAGTTCTTCTTGTTATTCATGTAGTTCTACATGTCCCTCTTCTTCTTCTTCTTCTTCTTCTTCTTCTTCTTCTTCTTCTTCTTCTTCTTCTTCTTCTTCTTCTTCTTCTTCTTCTTCTTCTTCTTCTTCTTCTTCTTCTTCTTCTTCTTCTTCATCATC
>NW_028167648.1:7500-12500 GCF_964194135.1 Talpa europaea
CTTCTCTAATTTCTGCTTTTTCCTCTTATTCTTCTGTTTCTTCTTCTTCTTCTTGTTCTTCTATTTCTCTTGTTCTTCTTGTAGTTCTACATGTCCTTCTTCTTCTTCTTCGTCTTCTTCTGTTGCTTCTGCACTTTTTGTTGTTTTCAATTACTCCTTCTTCTGCTTCTTCTCCTTCGTCCTCAGCTGAATCTTCTGTTATTTCTGCTTTTTCGGCTTATTCTTCTGTTATATCTGCTTGTTCGGCTTATTCTTCTGTTACTTATGCTTTTCCTCTTATTCTTCTCTTTCATCTTCTTGTTTTTCCTGTAATTCTAGTTCTTTTTGTTCTTCTTGTAGTTCTACATGTCCTTCTTCTTCTTCTTCATCTTCTTCAGTTTCTTCTGCAATTTTTTGTTTTTTTAATTACTTCTTCTTCTTCTGCTTCTTCTGGTTCTTCTTCTGCTTTTTCTTCTGTTATTTCTGCTTTTTCGGCTTAGTCTTCTCTTATTTCTGCTTTCTCCTCATATTCTTCTGTTTCTTCTTTTTGTTGTTCTTGTTCTTCTAGGTCTTCTTGTTCATCTTGTAGTTATACATGTCCTTCATGTTCTTCTTCATCTTCGTCTGTTTCTTCTGCACTTTTTGTTTTTTCAATTACTTCTTCTTCTGCTTCTGCTTCTTCCTCTGCTGAATCTTCTGTTATTTCTGCTTGTTCGGCTTATTCTTCTCTTATTTCCCCTTTTTCCTCTTATTCTTCTGTTTCTTCTTCTTCTTCTTCTAGTTCTTCATGTTTTCCATGTAGTTCTACTTGTCCTTCTTCTTCTTCTTCATTTTCTTCTGTTTCTTTTGCAGTTTTTGTTTTTTCAATTACTTCTTCTTCTGCTTTTTCTGCTTCTTCCTCAGCTGAATTTTTTTTTATTTCTCCTTTTTCTGCTTATTCTTCTGTTATTTCTGCTCTTTCGGCTTATTCTTCTCTTATTTCTGCTTTTTGTCTTATTCTTCTGTTTCTTCTTGTTGTTCTTGTTCTTCTTGTTATTCATGTAGTTCTACATGTTCTTCTTCTTCTTCTTCTCCTTCTTCTTCTTCTTCTTCTTCTTCTTCTTCTTCTTCTTCTTCTTCTTCTTCTTCTTCTTCTTCTTCTTCTTCTTCTTCTTCTTCTTCTTCTTCTTCTTCTGTTTCTTCTGCACTTTTGGGTTTTTCAATTACTTCATCTTCTACTGCTTCTTCTGCCATTTCCTCAGATGAATCTTCTGTTATTTCTGCTTTTTCGGCTTATTCGTCTGTAATTTCTGCTTGTTCGGCTTATTCTTCTTTTATTTCTACTTTCTCATCTTATTCTTCTGTTTCTACTTCTTTTTCTATTTCTTCCTCTAGTTCTCCTTGTAGTTCTATATCACCCTCTTCTTCTTCATCATCTTCTTCTGTTTCAACTGCTGTTTCTGCTTTTTCAATTACTTCTACTTTGTCTGCTTCTTCTGCTTCTTCTTCAGCTTTTTCTTCTGTTATTTCTGCTCTTTCGTCTTATTCTTCTCTAATTTCTGCTTTTTCGTCTTATTCTTCTGTTTCTTCTTCTTGTTCTTCTAGTTCTCTTGTTCTTCTTGTAGTTCTACATATCCTTCTTCTTCTTCTTCTTCTTCTTCTTCTTATTCTGTTTCTTCTTCTTGTTCTTATAGTTCTTCTATTATTTCTACATCTCCTCCTTCTTCTTCTTCATCTTCTTCCGTTCTTCTGTATTTTCTGCTTTTCCAATTACTTCTTCTTCTTCGGCTTCATCTGTTTCTTCCTCAGCTTATTCTTCTGTTATTTCTTCTGTTTCGGCTTATTCATCTGTTATTTCTGCTTTTTCGGCTTATTCTTCTCTTATTTCTGCTTTTTCGTCTTATTCTTCTGTTTCTTCTTGTTGTTCTTGTTCTTCTAGTTCTTCTTGTTATTCATGTAGTTCTACATGTCCTTCTTCTTCTTCTTCTTCTTCAACTTCTTCTTCTTCTTCTACTTCTTCTTCTTCTTTTTCTTCTTCTTCTTCTTCTTCTTCTTCTTCTTCTTCTTCTTCTTCTTCTTGTTCTTGTTCTTGTTCTTCTTCTTCTTCTTCTTCTACTTCTTCTTCTTCTTCTTCTTCTTCTTCTTCTTCTTCTTCTTCTTCTTCTTCTTCTTCTTCTTCTTCTTCTTCTTCTTCTTCTTCTTCTTCTTCTTCTTCTTCTTCTTTTTTCTTCTTCTTCTTCTTGTTCTTCTTCTTCTTCTGTATCTTCTGCACTTTTGGGTTTTTCAATTACTTCATCTTCTGCTGCTTCTTCTGCCATTTCCTCAGATGAATCTTCTGTTATTTCTGCTTTTTCAGCTTATTCGTCTGTAATATCTGCTTGTTCGGCTTATTCTTCTTTTATTTCTACTTTCTCATCTTATTCTTCTGTTTCTACTTCTTTTTCTATTTCTTCTTCTAGTTCTCCTTGTAGTTCTATATCACCCTCTTCTTCTTCTTCATCTTCTTGTGTTTCTACTGCTGTTTCTGCTTTTTCAATTACTTCTACTTTGTCTGCTTCTTCTGCTTCTTCTTCAGCTTTTTCTTCTGTTATTTCTGCTCTTTCGTCTTATTCTTCTCTAATTTCTGCTTTTTCGTCTTATTCTTCTGTTTCTTCTTCTTGTTCTTCTTGTTCTTCTAGTTCTCTTGTTCTTCTTGTAGTTCTACATATCCTTGTTTCTTCTTCTTCTTCTTCTTCTTCTTATTCTGTTTCTTCTTCTTGTTCTTATAGTTCTTCTATTATTTCTACATCTCCTCCTTCTTCTTCTTCATCTTCTTCCGTTCTTCTGTATTTTCTGCTTTTCCAATTACTTCTTCTTCTTCGGCTTCATCTGTTTCTTCCTCAGCTTATTCTTCTGTTATTTCTTCTGTTTCGGCTTATTCATGTGTTATTTCTGCTTCTTCGGCTTATTCTTCTCTTATTTCTGCTTTTTCGTCTTATTCTTCTGTTTCTTCTTGTTGTTCTTGTTCTTCTAGTTCTTCTTGTTATTCATGTAGTTCTACATGTCCCTCTTCTTCTTCTTCTTCTTCTTCTTCTTCTTCTCCTTCTTCTTCTTCTTCTTCTTCTTCTTCTTCTTCTTCATCTTCTTCTTCTTGTTCTTCTTGTTCTTGTTCTTGTTCTTCTTCTTCTTCTTGTTCTTCTTCTTGTTCGTCTTCTTCTTCCTTCTTCTTCTTCTTCTTCTTCTTCTTCTTCTTCTTCTTCTTCTTCTTCTTCTTCTGTATCTTGTGCACTTTTGGGTTTTTCAATTACTTCATCTTCTACTGCTTCTTCTGCCATTTCCTCAGATGAATCTTCTGTTATTTCTGCTTTTTTCGGCTTATTCGTCTGTAATTTCTGCTTGTTCGGCTTATTCTTCTTTTATTTCTACTTTCTCATCTTATTCTTCTGTTTCTACTTCTTTTCCTATTTCTTCTTCTAGTCCTCCTTGTAGTTCTATATCACCCTCTTCTTCTTCTTCATCTTCTTCTGTTTCTACTGCTGTTTCTGCTTTTTCAATTACTTCTACTTTGTCTGCTTCTTCTGCTTCTTCTTCAGCTTTTTCTTCTGTTATTTCTGCTCTTTCGTCTTATTCTTCTCTAATTTCTGCTTTTTCGTCTTATTCTTCTGTTTCTTCTTTTTCTTCTTCTTGTTCTTCTAGTTCTCTTGTTCTTCTTGTAGTTCTACATGTCCTTCTTCTTCTTCTTCTTCTTCTTCTTCTTGTTCTTCTTCTTCTTCTTCTTGTTCTTCTTCTTCTTCTTCTGTTTCTTCTTCTTGTTCTTATAGTTCTTCTATTATTTCTACATCTCCTCCTTCTTCTTCTTCATCTTCTTCCGTTCTTCTGTATTTTCTGCTTTTCCAATTACTTCTTCTTCTTCGGCTTCATCTGTTTCTTCCTCAGCTTATTCTTCTGTTATTTCTTCTGTTTCGGCTTATTCATCTGTTATTTCTGCTTTATCGGCTTATTCTTCTCTTATTTCTGCTTTTTCGTCTTATTCTTCTGTTTCTTCTTGTTGTTCTTGTTCTTCTAGTTCTTCTTGTTATTCATGTAGTTCTACATGTCCTTCTTCTTCTTCTTCTTCTTCTTCTTCTTCTTCTACTTCTTCTTCTTCTTCTTCTTCTTCCTTCTTCTTCTTCTTCTTCTTCTTCTTCTGTATCTTCTGCACTTTTGGGTTTTTCAATTACTTCATCTTCTGCTGCTTCTTCTGCCATTTCCTCAGATGAATCTTCTGTTATTTCTGCTTTTTCAGCTTATTCGTCTGTAATATCTGCTTGTTCGGCTTATTCTTCTTTTATTTCTACTTTCTCATCTTATTCTTCTGTTTCTACTTCTTTTTCTATTTCTTCTTCTAGTTCTCCTTGTAGTTCTATATCACCCTCTTCTTCTTCTTCATCTTCTTCTGTTTCTACTGCTGTTTCTGCTTTTTCAATTACGTCTACTTTTTCTGCTTCTTCTGCTACTTCTTCAGCTTTTTCTTCTGTTATTTCTGCTCTTTCGTCTTTTTCTTCTCTAATTTCTGCTTTTTCCTCTTATTCTTCTGTTTCTTCTTCTTCTTCTTGTTCTTCTATTTCTCTTGTTCTTCTTGTAGTTCTACATGTCCTTCTTCTTCTTCTTCTTCGTCTTCTTCTGTTGCTTCTGCACTTTTTGTTGTTTTCAATTACTCCTTCTTCTGCTTCTTCTCCTTCGTCCTCAGCTGAATCTTCTGTTATTTCTGCTTTTTCGGCTTATTCTTCTGTTATATCTGCTTGTTCGGCTTATTCTTCTGTTACTTATGCTTTTCCTCTTATTCTTCTCTTTCATCTTCTTGTTTTTCCTGTAATTCTAGTTCTTTTTGTTCTTCTTGTAGTTCTACATGTCCTTCTTCTTCTTCTTCATCTTCTTCAGTTTCTTCTGCAATTTTTTGTTTTTTTAATTACTTCTTCTTCTTCTGCTTCTTCTGGTTCTTCTTCTGCTTTTTCTTCTGTTATTTCTGCTTTTTCGGCTTAGTCTTCTCTTATTTCTGCTTTCTCCTCATATTCTTCTGTTTC
>NW_028167647.1:0-13511 GCF_964194135.1 Talpa europaea
TGAGAGATTCCCCAAAAGGAGGTTAAAGGAGCCCTCATTAAAGAGTAGCTTCAAATCACGAGTTAGGACCCTGGTGAGTCCTGACCCTGGGCTCCAACAGGCAGTCTGGCTCCCTGAGGTTTGCTGAGGAGGGCAGCAGGTGGGATGGGGAAGCCAGAAACATGCCCAAAGAAGGCACACGAGACACTTCCTAAGGTCCCGCCCTCTCTCTCCTGCCTCCTCCTCCCCTCAGGTGCCATTGGGAGCTCACTGAGACCCCCATCTCGCCATCACTCCAAACCCTCTCTTGCTCCAAGGAGAGAGGGGAACTCATATCCAGCCCCTCATGGGCCCGCCCTCCTCGGGCATCCACTCAGACTGTCCCCCAGACCCATAAGGGGGCAGGAAGCTCATGAGAATGGAACCGAGGCTCGAGGGAGCCCACGATGCCCACGTGCCCCTGGGCCAGACTGCTGACCCAAGCAGGAATGAAGCATACAGGGGCCCCAGGGCAGGCTCCAGAAACCAAGCCAGAGCCAAACTGCCCTGGATGACCTGAGACAGCCCCCAGGCTAGACCCGAGGCCTCAGCCAAGGGCCGGAGCCCAAGGGAGTGGAATGAGGATGGGGAGATGCAGCGCCCCCGAGTTCCCACCCACCCGCAGGTCCTACCTTGCTCTTCAGGTCCTCGATGGTGTGATAGAAGTGGCTATAGTCCCGGGCGGGCCCCGGGGCCTGCTTCTGGTACCAGTCGCGGATCTTCACCTCCAGCTCCGTGTTGGCCTCCTCCAGGGCGCGCACCTTGTCCAGGTAGGAGGCCAGGCGGTCGTTGAGGTTCTGCATGGTGGCCTTCTCGCCTCCAGCCAGCAGCCCATCCACAGACCCAAAGCTGCCCCCAAAGCTGCCGCCATAGCTGCCCCCCGAGCCGAAGCTGTAGCAGCTGGAGTAGCTGCTGCCCCCACCGAGGGCACTGCCCAGGCCTCCCACTGACCCCAGCCTGCAGGAGCCAGCACCCAGGCTGCCGGACAGCCGGCAAGAGGTGCGGGACGAGCCGCCCCCAAGGCCGGAGGAGCCCTTGATGGAGCTGGAGGAGGTGAACTGGCGGATGGTGGTGGTCATGGCGGCGGGCAGGCACAAAGCAAGAGGGTTCAAGGAGAGAGAAGCCCAAGGAGCATGTTGCTGCCGGGACCCGCCTGCCTTCTTTATAGGCCGGCAAGTGGGCGTAGCGATTACAACAGGCTCGCTCCTGGGTTTCCATTCCCCTGGGCTTTCATCACCGCTGGCCGCCTGCCAGCTCCCAGGTGGCTGCGGGCCCCCTCCCCTCCCACCAGTGGGGCTTTGCCTCATTTCTCTGAACCCCCGTGCTGGGCGTCGGCATGAACATGCGCGTATCTCTGGTCTCGGGCTGTCACCTGTGATTCAGGCAGGCCCTCCAGCTATGCTTTCCCATGACCTAATAGGGGAAGAGGAAAAGCCAGGATGTCACCGTCCCCAGGCCCTCCCAGGCAGCTGCCACCCCAGCCTGCCCACCTGGACCCTGCGTCTGGTGGGGAAACAGGCTGGGGAGCCAGGCAGCCCCAGCCTGAGGTTGCTTCCTCGCTGCATACGGCTCTGGCCCCGAGCTGCGTGCTGGGGAGACCAGCAGAACCAAGACGCTGTCTTGCCTTGGAAACCAGACCTGAGCTCCGGGCCCACCACACCACACAGGAGCGCTGCCAGGTCTCAGACGGACACCCTCACAGATAAGGACAATGGGGCGTAGAGAGGAGCAGTGTCTAATCCGTCTAACTCCAGAGCTGAGCCGGCAGGGCTGCCTCCTTCACCCCTCCATGCCACAGCACCCGTAGTCCTCGGGGTGCTGGGTGCCCTGGCCCCCTCTGCAGAGCCCCATCACCCAGGAGACCCTCCAGAGGCTGATCCCATCTGGTCAGTTGACTGCCCTGCCCCATCCCTGGGACCCACTGGTGAGCCAGCCTCCTCTTGAGCCTTCCCCACCTCCCTCCTACAAGTACTGGGCTAGGGCAGGCAGAAAAGGAGCTTCACTTGAGGATAGGAAATGGCAGGCTGGGAGGGGAGGTCCACGGGGAACCGAAAGAGATGTGAGGGGCATGCCCCTTCCACTTCCTTCAACCGCTCCCCCTCTTCCCCCCACGGTGTCCCAAGGTGGGGACCTTTACTGCAGGTCCTGCTGGGAACCCTAAAGGACACTGGGCCAGGTCTTCCTGAGACACCCCCCCAAGTCAGTCCCCTGCTTCCAGCCTCCTCTGGAGTCTCCACCGGACCAGGCCCCTGGGGGGGCTGGAGCCCGCCCACAGCCCCGCCCAGCCAGCCTGGGTCGGGGTCTCAGCAGGCCCGCTGGGCGGAATGCGGTCGTGTCTCAGACTGCCGGTGGCTTCCCCTTTCCAGGCAGGCCCAGACAGCCCCTGCCAGCAGCTGAGAGAGATTCCCCAATAGCCCAGCTGCTGCCAAGCCACCAAAGCAAACAGGACGCCCCCCACGCTCACAGGCACCGCCGCCACCCCGCCCCGCACACACCCCCGGCCGGGCAGAGCCGGTCTGGTTTCCTGCGCTGACTGTGCCTGTGCGGCTGCCACCTCCTCTCCCCATCAGCGCTCTGGACTGCTCCTTCGGAAAGCCCCCCGCCCAGCCCTTCTCCCTCTGATCCTGAACCTGGGCCCGCCCTGGCTGAGGCAGGGCAATGTCTGTAACAGGTGTGGCTCCCAGGAAAACCTGTGGAGCCCTCCCAGGGACCAGCCCTGGCAATGGAGACCCAGGGGCTGATTCTTAGGAGCTTTCCCAGCCAGACGTATGTCCCAACTCCCCACGCTCTCTCCTTGCCTCCCTCCAGGGTCCTCCCGAGGGCCCAGACAGGTGGGGCCCAGGTTGGCAGGTGACAAACACTCTCCCCTCCCCCCACCCCTCCCTCCACACTGCCCTGAGTCGACAACCAAGCAGATCACACCAGGCATGAAACTTCAGGCAAAGCTTTAATAGCAGTCACTGAGGCAAACCCAGGAGGCCCGTTGTGAGGGCTACAGGGACAGAAAGGCCACAGCTCCTGGCCGGGGGTGCAGTCAGGCACTTGGGGTGTGGCGGTGGCATGCTGGGGGCTGGAAGCTAGGAGCTGGAAGCGAGGGCGGCCCTTGGCCCTCGAGGCTGGGCAGTTGCAGGCGGGAAGGGCTTCAGTGGGTGGAGCGGTGGACCTGCTCGCGGGAGGAGACCACCTTGCCATCCTGCATCTCCTCCACGATGGTGCGCACCTGGCGGCTGGTCACCGCTGCGGGCAGTGGAGGAAACACAAGCAAACTCAGGCCAAGGCCCTCCCCCAGTCTCCCACTGGGAAGGTCCTCGGCCTCCCCCCACTGCCCGCCAGGCAGGATCGGGCAGGCTCTTACCTTCTCGGGTGGGCTGTGAGGCCAAGGACGAGGAGTACTGGGTGGCCAGGCTGCAGGGAAAAAGGACCGGTCAGCCCAGGGATGCAGGTGGAACCCAGCCCCCCGGGGCTCCCTACTGGGAAGAGGCATGGCTGGGGAGGTTTGGGAAGAGGTCCCTCCCAAACCAGAGAGAAATCACAGCGAAGAATGTCCACCACAAGAATCAAAGGGCCCAGTGAGACAGGAAGAAGAAACAAGGAAAGAGGACATCCCAATCCTAGGCCAGAGGCACTTGTGGCTAACCAGGGATTTACAAGAAGCTGAGCAAGCGGATTTTCCATATCCTAAAGGGCCCAACAAACCAACTCAGTTAAAGCAGGAGAGGCTGTGGCTGGACTACAGATGGACTTCCCCATCATCAGAGAGCAAAATGCAGGATTACATAACTAACCACGGCGACTCCAGGACACTGTCAGCACCTTTATGGCCGGGCCCCATCAGCCCTCCCAATTCTAAACCAGAGCACCGCCAACCCGGGTAACGAGGTCTCCAACCAGTCCCCGGAGCCAGAAACCCAGGCATTACCCACTCCATGCGCTCACTCAACATCCACCGAGCCCCCGGAGAGCCATGCTCGCCCCACACTCCAGCCCTGCTGCATTCAGCTGTAACACACCTGCTTGCACACTCCCGTCCCTCGCTGCCCTCCCCCACCACACAGCGGGACTTCTCTGGCCCCTGCTCCCACTGTCCGCTCCACCCTCCTTCAGGGCCTCCCTGGCTCCACCGAGACCCCTCTGATCTGCTCTTCTCCCTGCAGCCAGAGTGGAGGTTCTAAGAACTCCTGAGGATCACACCCCTCCCGGGTAGACACCGGGAGCATCTAGTCCAGATGCTTTAATTCGACCTTCTGTGCTCAAGTCACACCCCAGCCAGTGCTCTCAGTTTCACCCCTGCAACTCTCCGCGGCCTCCAGCTTTTGCTGATGCCTCTGCCACAGGCCCCTGCTGCAGGGAGTAGCTCTGGGCCCACCCCATCAGGGGCCACTCACTGGGAGTCCTCGCCCTCCAGCAGGCGGCGGTACGTGGCGATCTCCTGCTCCAGCCTGGACTTCACGTCCAGCAGCACCTGGTACTCGTGGTTCTGGCGCTCCATGTCACAGCGCACCTCACACAGCTGCTGCTCGATGTTGCTGATGAGCCCCTGCAGCTGGGCCAGCTGGGCCCCATAGCGCGCCTCCGTCTCGGCCAGGCTGCCCTCCAGCGATGCTTTCTGTGGACCAATGTGAAGGCAGCTGGGTAAGACCAAGCTGGGACCCTTCCCCGTAGCACAGCATGCAGAGAAGGGCTCCAGCTTGTGTGGGGCTGTGGGCTGCTGGTATGTGGGGCCAGGACCAAGGCAGACAGGATGAGTGGGGTCTGTGCAGTGGGGCCCACCCTGGGGTGATGGGTGCAGGACAGGAGAGGACGGAGGCCCTACCATGCTGAGCTGGGCCTGCAGCTCAATCTCCAGGTTCTGCACAGTGCGGCGGAGCTCGGTGATCTCTGTCCTGCTGCTCTGCAGGGCCTCCGTGTTGGTGGCCACCTCCCGGTTCAGCTCCTCTGTCTGCAGGGGGAGGCAGGGTGGGCCCGGGGGGTGAGGGAGGCTGAAGAGGTGGGGCAGAGGACAGCTGCCGCGCTGAGCCCTGACCACCCAGACCTGCTCCCCCAGCCCCTCCCTGGCCTTCTCCATGGAACCCCAAACACACCTGCCCACGGAGACCCCCTATGACCACGCCAGAACTTAGCACATTCACCCTGCACTGGGGTCATCAGCATCCATTACTCCCACTGAACTACAGGCCTGGCTGGAAATGGTCACAGGCCTTACTCTTCTCATCCAGGGCCCTGCAGGCGCCCAGGGTGTCTACCAGGTCACGCTTTAAGCATGACTTAAATACACACACCTGTGCATGGTGCAGGCCCCGCCAGGGTGAGGCCCAGGTGTCTGCCCCAGGACACAGCGAAGGGTGTGCTGAGGCCTCTCTGAGCCTCGCAGTTTGCATCTCACTCGCGGGCTTGGTCCATCTGGTTTCCAGATGACCTTCCCGCTGGGACAGCCGTGCTCAGCACACAGCACACACATGCACACAGGCGCACACCCGCTCACAAGCAGCCACCCACCTTGCTAAAGAACCAGTCCTCGGCGTCCTTGCGGTTCTTCTCCGCCATCTTCTCGTACTGGTCGCGCATCTCGTTCAGGATGCGGCTCAGGTCCACACCAGGGGCGGCGTCCATCTCCACGCTGACGTCCCCACCCACCTGGCCTCGCAGGGAGTTCATTTCCTGGGCAGAGAGGAGAGCAGGAGCTCACGCAGGGCCACCCTGAGGCCTGCCTTCTCCACCTCGGGTTGCTGGGTGCAGATGACAGACAGACAGACAGACACAAACAGGCCTGTAGCTCCTCAGCCTGAAGGTGAGGCAGATGTCACCATGTCCCAAACGTGCAGGGCTGTGGAAGTCAACAATCTCCCCCAATACATACTCCGGGTCCACCCCCAATGTATGCTGGGACAGGAGAGATGGCAAATCCCTGTCATGATAGGGGCCGAGCCTGGACAACCTCACCCACTGCCCTGACCGCCTGCCATGTCCCCATCACCAGGCATATAGCCGGTGCCCAGTATCAGCGAGGCCAAGCCAGGCCTCGTGGGAAATATTAGCCTTCTGGGAAATTCAATATACGACCAGCCTCAGAGCTAAGGGGAGACACTCTAGGGCTCCTGCTATGCAGGGGTGAGACTCCCCCAGCTCAGGTCAGCTCAGAGGTCAGCTGAGAAGGAAGCCACCAGCTCATTTGTCCTCCTGCAGGGTCGTTGGCCCCCATCCTTGGGCCAAGCCTTGGAGTCCCTGGGACCCAGAGCTGTTTGGAAGAGGAGGGGGAGGTGGCAGAGTGGTGGGACAGACCTTGGTATAAATCAATATGGGTCAGACAGACCAGAGGGAAGGCCCTGTGCAGCCCTGGAGTAATCCCTCGACCTCTTTGGGCCTCGGTCTCCTCACTAGCCAGGAAGAGCAAGCATCCCTCTCCCAGTGCTGTCTGGGTATCGGCTGAGATAATTGCTGTGAATCACTTGTAAAGTGCAGATGTTTGTTGTTGTTATGACTATCACCACTGCAATTAATTATAATAATTAGCACGCTGGCTCTTAGACTGATTCGCTCATTAGTTAGTTAACTGTCACCACGCAGTGGGCTGCGCCTGGAGGGACAGGGGAAGCGTCCTCTGGGGGAGAGGGCCCTCCAGGCCACAGGAGGGCCCTCTGAGGGCCTCCAGGCAGAGCCAGGACTCCACCAGAGACCAGATCAGGAGCAAAAAAACACGACTCTGGCCCAGGGAGTCAGAAGCCCCAGCCTCGCTTGCCCCAGTCCAGTTTCTCCTTCACTCCTGAGCTTCCCCCACCTCCTCATGATTCTTCTTCATGTAGGCCAGCTCCTCCTTCAGGCTCTCGATCTGCATCTCCAGGTCGGTCCTGGCCAGGGTCAGCTCGTCCAGCACCCGGCGCAGGCCGTTGGTGTCGGCCTCCACACTCTGGCGCAGGGCCAGCTCGTTCTCATACCTGGACGGGAGATGGAGCCCAAGGTGAGGGAGGGTGAGGGGTCCCCGCTGCTTGAGTAGGGGAGGCAGGGAAAGCCCAAGGATAGGGGGAATGTGGAAGGGGAGAAGGAGGCAGAACACACTTGAGTCTGAAGTCGTCCGCAGCCAGCCTGGCATTGTCGATCTCCAGGATGACCCGAGAGTTGTCAATGGTGGCCGCCAGGATCTGCAGGAGACGGGTGGTGTCTAGAGGACCCATCCTTCTTCCTTCCCTGCTGCTCTCACCACCCTGAACCAGCGTCAGGTCCTCCACTGTCAATGGCCCCTCTGCCAGCAGTGGGGTCTGTAGGATCCCAGGGCTAGAGTCCAGCCTCACCGTGTGTGCCCACCACTTGGTCTACCCACTCACACCCTCCAGGGCAAGAAAGACCAAGGAACCAGGGCTGCCTGGAATCCCCTGTGGGAATTGCCTGGGCAGGCAATTGAGTGGGCTCTGACAACAGCCCTCTCGGGCGCCCACCTCCCCAGGGCACAGCTGGTGGTCTGCATGCAGCCTTGGGTCTACAGAACCTTCCAGTCAGAGGAGGGCATTTTGCACCCAGACCTGCCGGTCCAGGTGAGAGAAGCTTGAGAGAATGGGTGGCAGAGCCCATAACAGTTCCAAGTCTTCTAAATGCCAATGATGCTTTTGGCACAAAGGCATCCTCAGAAGGTGAAGCTGCACTCACCATTCTTGCGAAAGAACAAAGGAACACTTCTGGGGAGCCCTGTTGGTGTGTCTGATTGCCCCCTATATCAGCCCCCATGGGTGCTGACTCCAGGGTCACCCGACACCCACATCTGTACTCCAAGTCTGCCAAGCTTACACACCGACAGTCATTACCTGAGCAGGAAAGGCTTTCCTCGAGCAGCAGGACCAGTGCCCTAGAGATGCGTGCAGGGCCCAGCCACCTGCTCCCTGTCGGACGCCCAGGGCTCACCTTGTCCCGGAGCTCCTCGATGGTCTTGTAGTAGTGGCTGTAGTCGCGCTCCGGACTGGACGGGCTCTGCTTCTGGTACCAGTCACGGATCTTCACCTCCAGCTCCGTGTTGGCCTCCTCCAGGGCGCGCACCTTGTCCAGGTAGGAGGCCAGGCGGTCGTTGAGGTTCTGCATGGTCACCTTCTCATTGCCAGAGAAGAGGCCACCATCGCCACCGCCACCGCCAAAGCCACCACCCATGCCACCACCAAAACCGCCTCCAAGGCCGCCTCCAAAGCCACCTCCATAGCCACCCCCAAAGCCACTACCAGCCCCTCCACCGAAGCCGCAGCTCATGCCACCCCCATAGCCCCCTGAAGACCCTGAGGACACAAATCTAGCAGAAGAAGCTGAAATACTGCGGTTCCCACCACCCCCACAGAGACTGCCCCCACCAAAACCACCTCCCCCAACTAGGAGGGAGCCCCCCCGGGTCGAGCCACCCCCAAAGGTGGAGGAAGAAGTCTGCAGAAATGTGGTGCTCATGGCCAGGCAGCTGTGGGTTCTCAGGGAGCACGGAGTCACTGGCGGAGGCTGGCGCACGGGACAGAAACCGGAGCGCTGTGCCTGTCACCCCTCGCCCAGGACTCTTTATATACCCCCTGGAAGGGGTTGTGAGACCGCGTCTCCTCCCCCAAAGTGAAGCCAACTCCTTCTGCGTTCCTGACAAACACATCTGCCGGCACACCTCCTCCAAGCGGCTGGTGTGGAGTTGTCTTTTCATTTTTTTTAATTGCAACAAAAGCAATGATTCAGAATGAATGGTGTTTTGCCCCTGGCCATGGTTTTAACACTTGGATTTCGGGTTCATCGCTGCACTCCAAGAGAAGGCGGAGATTAGCAGGCAAGGAGCAAAGTCGCATCATGCTGCAACTTCCAGATGACTGCCTGCACCGCTAGCAGCTCGGGCCAACCCTGCCCTGGGCTCTGCTACCCCCTAGTCCGGGACCCTCGCCCCCAGGCCGCCAGCTCCAGCTCTTAGTTTGCGAAGCCACTCCCAGAGGCTGCTCTGTGTTGTCCCGCTCCCAGCCCCAGCATGTGAGCCTGCAGAGCTCAGGGGAACGGTGCCCCCTGGGGGTCTGTGGGCAGGGGCATCTGGGGACAGGCTAAGGACCAGAGCTGGGATTTTGAGTCAAGCTCCCGATGGGATGGCCAGAAGAGGCAGCATCTGCCACTTCCCAGATGCTGCAAACGGGCTCTGCTCCTCCCCCCAACCTCACCTCCTGGCACACAGCCCTTCCGGCTTGTTCAGCCCCCGCCGCCCCCAGCCCCATGGCACTGGCACTCACAAAAGCCAGCAGGCTCCAGATTGACAAGGGGCGGACTGATCACCCTGCCAGCTGCCAACTGCACATGTCACTGAACCTCTCTTGCTCCTGGGACACGTTGGGGCAAACCTCTGCAGATAAGACAGGGGCATGTTCCAGGAAGCCCCTGCCTCCTCCAGGGAGAGGCATGTCGCTGCACCGCGGGGCCGGATTAACCCCCGTGTGTCCTATCAAGCGCTGAGAGGTTGGAGAGATCTGCGTGCCTGAGCATCTGGGGAGGGAGTGCACGGGGAGCCTGGCAGGCAGGCACGAAGATACCTGCGGAGACAAGGCAGCAAGTCCCAGGGAAGATGCTGAAGCCAGAGGCAGGAGTCCAATGCCCAGGAGCCCTTTCCTCTGCCAGCTCAGGGAACTCCTGTGGGCAGTGCCACTGACCAGTGTGGCCTGGCCCTCTGACCCTGCTCCGGGCTGCAGAGAGGCCCAGAGGTGGGGGAGGTAAGTGAGACTGAGCTGGGACATCAGCAGGAAGACTCCAGGCCCAGGCCTGCCTGGGTTCAAATCCGGCCTCTGCCCATTGTTGCTTGACCGCTGGACCTGTTACCTTGAAGTCTCTGCATTCAGCTCTCCCAGGGAAGCCCTGAGGCCTGAGAGAGCTCCCATCCTGCCTCCTCCTGGCCCGCCATCTTCTGAGAAGCCTGAGAGTGGGGGCATATCCAGTACCTGGGACCCCGGGGACTAAGTACTTGCTGGTGAAAGTATCACTCTTGCATGCCCTCCCACAGCCAGGGCCTCTTGGGTGATGCAGGCCACTGTTATTATTACTATAATAACCGTCATCGCTGGTTCCACTGCACGCTTCACGGTTTACAAGGCACTTTCGTACCTGTTGCCTCTCCAATCCACACCACAGATGATCCCCGCCCCTGTTTCAGAAGAAATGAAAATAAGGCTCAGAGGGTGGAAACAACTTGGGCAAAAGGGCACAGCTAGTAAGGGGCATCGCCAGGACTCAAATGGATCCTCTGACACCCTCTCAAGCAGGGAAAAGGAAAAGTGTGCCCCCCAAGAACCCCAGTTTCCTGCATCTGAGCTCAGGGCTGTGGAGGGGACCAGTAGGCCTGGCTGTTTGGGAGTGGGCTGCTCCTCCCCAGCTCCGCAGCCAGCCTGCCTCTGAGTGCTGGGCCCAGACAGTGCGGTATTGTCTCCTGGGTGGGAGAATAGTGTCTATTCCTCCGAAAGAAAAATAATCAAAGTCAGATCAGCCATAGCTCATTAAAGCGTCTGCAGACATTACGGCCCCAGCAATTAACACGTGAACAATTACATGCATCACCCTGGGGTGAGGGAGGACTGGACCCCAGCCAGCCCCTCTTCTCCGTCCTGACTCCTCTCCAGCAGCTGCTCAAGATGGCTCTCCTCCACTCTCAGGCCCATGCTGGGGTGGCAGCGCCCCCGCCACAAATCCCATGTTAGTCCAAACCTCAGTTAAGCTCAGTGTCAGGGCGGAGCCCAGGGCCTTCTCCTCAGCACCAGGTGGGCATGGCTGGGGGAGCACAGAGATCAGGCCCCAGGCCAGGCTGCACCCCCAGCCCGGCCCCAGGCAGTCCGTCCAAAGGCTGTGCCAGTTTCTGTCCTTTGCCTGCTGCACAGCACCTTCCTGCCTTGGGAGGAAGCCAGCAGCCCAGGGGAAAGAGCCAGGGCTGGACTCCGCCTCTGCAGTGACTCAACCTCTCTGAGCCAGGCTGCGCTTCAAATTGGTCACGGTGGTGGCCAGGGGCTGGGGCGGGGACGAATGCGAGCTGTTTCATAGATACAGAGTGTTACAGATGAGACTGATGAGCGTGGATGGGGGTGATGGCTGCACCATGCTGGAAACTTTTTAGTACCGCTGAACTAGAAACTTAAAAATGGTTAAGATGGTTATTGTGTATTGAAAAAAAGAAAGAAATTAGATCATTAGCATGCACTCTGTTGCGGGGCCCGCAGCGAACATTAGGTGGCGCAAGGATCAAGGGATCTCCTGAAAGTTGGACTCCACCCTCCCCCCCTCCACCACCACCCCCAACTCCCCTTTAAATTTCTCTTTTCTCACACATTGGAAATTTTGCTTCCTCTCTCTGAGCCTTCATTTACCAATCATGAAAATGGGAATAACTCCTGTCCAGTCTGACTCAGGGGATGGAGCCAGATGACTGACAGGAAATGCTTTGCAAATTGGAGAGGTCTTGCTGACCAGCAGGGGCAGAAAGGTCCAGCCCCCAGGCCCCCAATCCCTTCCTGTCTTGCCTTCTCCCCTTCCCAGGGGCTCTCCGGAGTACCCCTAGTTTTAGCTCCCAGACTGAAGCAGGAAAGTGTCCCTGCCCTTGTCTCCCCACCCTCCGCTCACACAAAGGCAGGCTTCATTCCAGACTCCCAGACCTGACCCAGTCACTTGCCCCACCCGTGGGCGCGGGCTGCCCCTCAGTCACATTCCAGGGGCCTCTAGGGCATGTGGAGAGTTTCAACTGTGACAACAGCAGCTTTAACAAGGGACAATGCCTCAGCACAGCCTAGGGGTGGCTGCCAGGTCTCTGGTCTCCTCGGAAGTTAACTGGGGGAGGGAGAGGACTGTGGGAACTGGAGGCCAGAGCAGAGCAGCTGGGAGGGTGGCCAAGGGGGTCCTGGCCCAGAGCAGCAGCAGGGAGAGAAGAAAGTTGGGTCTGGGGTCACGGGGCTGTGATTTGGAGCAAGGCCCACAGGAAAGTAGCAGAAAAAAAAACCTCCTTTAGGATTAGCAAGGGGGAAAACAGGGCGCGGGCATCAGCATCAACCCTCCCCTATAAGACTTTCTTGGGGAACAGGAAGTGAGGGCTCCTCATATACCCCCTTCCTCGCAGGGGCAACTTCCTATCACACGCAGATCCATGGGCTCTGGCATGCCCAGCACCTGAGACTCTCAGCTAGGGGGAAGTGGATCTTCTCCCTTACCTTTAATTGGCCTCAGTTCTTGGCAGTGGAGCATAAACCACAGGGCAGGAACATACCCACCCAAGGGCAGATTTGTACCAGGAAGCTGGGACTTGTGTTCCCCTGCTGCCCCAGGACTGGCCCCAAGCGGACCAGTGTGGGGGTCTATGCGGGAGGTCTGGGTCACAGCGGGGTCCCATTCTAGGCTCCGGGCCCAGGTATGAGGTGGTGGGCGTAAGGGCCTTAGTGGTGCTGCCCAGGAATGGATGAATATGTTAGTGCATGCACACGAGGGCAGACACACACCGGCAGGCACACTTTCTCCAGTTCTGCTCCAAGGATGCCTGCCCCATTACATAGGCTCTGAACCCAAACCCCAGTTTCTCCTTCAGTTAGCTAAAGAAGAGTGTCCCAAGGAACTGCCCCAGGGGTGCTCAGCCCTGATGGTTCACAGAAAGCAGGACTGGAAGGTACTGAGGACCTTGCTCAAATAGTGTCAAAAGGAGACCAGGGGGCCTCCCCGGTAGCGCAGCGGTTGAGCACTGGGTTGTGAAGCTGCCTGCAGCCTCTGTAGCGCCGGTTCGATACCCAGCTGCTCCCCGGCCACCGGGCGAGGGTCCCACATGGCGCGGACCTCTCCTGCCGCCCGCTGCTCCCCTCAGCAGTGTACTTCGGTCCTTCTGCCTGCTCTGCTCCCCGCTCTGGCTCTGGTGAATTCTCTCACCCTCCCGCGCTTCTGACTGTACCCAGTGCATGTATAAACAAATAAATAAATAAATATTTTTTTTAAAAAAAGAGACTAGGGTGTAGTCTGTTAAGAATCAGGAAACTTAGGTCCTCCCCGGCGGAGCAGCTGGTTGAGCGCAGCGCTGTGAAGCTGTCCACAGCCTCTGCAGCATGGGTTCGATTCCCGGCTGGCCAGGGAGAAACCCACATGGCTTGGCAGACCTGTCCTGTCTCACCCGCTGCTCCCCTCAGCAGTATCTTTGGTCCATCTGCCTGTTCTGTTCCCGGCTCTCTCTGGTGAATTCTCTCACCCTCCTGCGCCTCTGACTATACCCCAGTTCTTGTATAAATAAATAAATCTTTAAAAAAAAAAATGAAAAGTGAGAATGCAACATGGCAAAATGAAATATACATCTACATATATATAAATTTCAATATAAATTTGTTATATATTCAATTACTAAATGTATATTTAAAAAAAATCAGGAAACTTAGATTCTGGACCTTGATCTGTTATGTAGTGGCTGTGTGACCTTAAACACGTCACCTAACCTCTCTGAGCCTGTTTCCTGCTCTTTGAGATGCAGCTCATACTACCTTTTAGGGGTGTCATCAGTAAACATT
>NW_028167646.1:0-13320 GCF_964194135.1 Talpa europaea
AAGACGAAAAGCAGAAATAACAGAAGATTAAGCCGAAAAAGCAGAAATAAAGAAGTTTAAGCCGAAAATGCAGAAAATTCGGAAGAATAAGCCGAAAAAGCAAAAATAAGACATGAATAAGCTGAAGAAGAAGCAGAAGAAGAAGAAGTAGATGAAGTCATTGAAAATGCGGAAGAAACAGAAGAAGATGAAGAAGATGGGGATGTAGATCTACAAGGAGAACCAAAAGGACTAGAAGAACAAGAAGAACAAGAATTAGAAACAGAAGAATAAGATGAAAACGCACAAAAAAACAGAATAAGATGAAGAAGAAGTAGAAGAAGCAGAAGGATAAGAAGTGATTGAAAAAGCAGAAAACGCAGAAGAAACAGAAGAAGATGAAGAAGACAAAGAAGGGGTGTAGAACTACAAGAAGAACAAGTAAAAGTAGAAACAAGAAGAAGACACAGAAGAATTAGATGAAAAAGCAGAAATTACAGAAGAAGAAGCCGAAAAAGCAGAATAACACTGGAATACGCTGAAGAAGAAGCAGAAGAACCAATAGAAGATGAAGTAATTGAAAAAGCAGAAATTGCAGAAGATACAGAAGAAGATGAAGAAGAAGAAGAAGAAGAAGAAGAAGAAGAAGAAGAAGAAGAAGAAGAAGAAGAAGAAGAAGAAGAAGAAGAAGAAGAAGAAGGGATGTAGAACTACAAGAAGAACAAGAAGAACTAGAGGAACAGAAGAACAAGAAGTAGTAACAGAAGAATAACATGAAAACGCAGAAATAACAGAAGAATAAGCTGAAGAAAAGCCGAAGACGTAGAATAAGAAGAAGTGTTTGAAAAAGCATAACATGCAGAAGAAACAGAAGAAGAAGGAGAGGGAGATATAGAACTACAAGAAGAACAAGAACAAGAAGTAGAACCCGACGAATAAGACGAAAAAGCAGAAATTACAGAGATTAAGCCGACAAAGGAGAAATAACAGAAGTATAAGCCGAAAATGCAGAAATTACAGAAGAATAAGCCGAAATAGCAGAAATAACACATGAAAAAGATGAAGAAGCAGCAGAAGAAGACGAATCGATGAAGTAATTGAAAATACAGATAATGCGGAAGAAACAGAAGAAGATGAAGAAGAAGATGGGGATGTAGAACTACAAGGAGAACAAGAGAATTAGAAGAAGAAGAAGAAGAAGAAGAAGAAGTAGAAACAGAAGACTAAGATGAAAACGCACAAATCACAGAAGAATAAGCTGAAGAAGTAGAAGAAGCAGAAGGAGAAGTAATTGCAAAATCAGAAAATGCAGAAGAAACAGAAGAAGATGAAGAAGATGAGAAAGGGTATGTAGAACTACAAGAAGAACAAGAAGAAGTAGAAGAACAAGAAGAACAAGAAGAAGACTCAAAAGAATTAGATGAAAAGGCAGAAATTACAGAAGAATAAGTAGAAAAGCAAATTAACACTTGAATAAGCTGAAGAAGAAGCAGAAGAAGCAGAATAAGATCAAGTAATTGAAAAAGCAGAAATTGCAGAAGATACAGAAGAAGAAGGGGATGTAGAATACAAGAAAAACAATAAGAAGTAGAGGAACAAGGAGAACAAGACGTAGAAACCGATGAATAAGATGAAAACGCAGAAATAACAGAAGAATTAGCTGAAGGAATGCAGGAGAAGTAGAATAAGAAGAAGTATGTGAAAAAGCAGAAAATGCAGAAGAAACAGAAGAAGATAAAGAAGAAGAAGAAGAAGGAGATGTAGAACAACCAGATGAAGAAGCAGAACTAGATAAACAAGAAGAACGAGAGAAGAAACAGAAGAATTAGATGAAAAAGCAGAAATAGAAAAAGAATAGGCCAAAAAAGCAGAAATAAGAGAAGAATAAGCCGAAAAGGCAGAAATACCAGAAGAATACGCAAAATAAGCAGAAATAACAGAAGAATAAGCTGAAGTAGGATCTGAAGAAGCCGCAGAAGAAGTAATTGAAAAAGCATAACATGCTGAAGAAACAGAAGAAGAAGGAGAAGGAGATGTAGAACTACAAGAAGAAGAAGAAGAGCAAGAAGGAGAACCCGAAGAATAAGACGAAAAAGCAGAACTAACAGAAGATTAAGCCGAAAAAGGAAAATAACCAAAGTATAAGACGAAAATGCAGAAATTACAGAAGAATAAGCCGAAATAGCAGAAATAACACATGAAAAAGATGAAGAAGCAGCAGAAGAAGACGAATCGATGAAGTAATTGAAAATGAAGATAATGCGGAAGAAACAGAAGAAGAAGAAGAAGAAGATGGGGATGTAGAACTACAAGGAGAACAAGAAGACCTAGAAGACCAAGAAGAACAAACAGAAGACTAACATGGAAACTCACAAATAACAGAAGAATAAGCTGAAGAAGGAGTAGAAGAAGCAGAAGAAGAAGTGATTTAAAAAGCAGAAAAAGCAGAAGAAACAGAAGAAGATAAAGAAGACCAAGAAGGGTATGTAGAACTACAAGAAGAACAAGAAGAAGTAGAAGAAGAAGAACAAGAAGAAGACACAGAAGAATTAGATGAAAAAGCAGAAATTACAGAAGAATGAGCTGAAAAAGCAGAATAACACTTGAATAAGCTGAAGAAAAAGCAGAAGAAACAGAAGAAGTTGAAGTAATTGATAAAGCAGAAATTGCAGAAGATACAGAAGAAGATGAAGAAGAAGAAGAAGAAGAAGGGGATGTAGAACTACAAGACGAACAAGAGGAACTAGAAGAACAAAAAGAACAAGAATTAGAAACAGAAAAATAAGATGAAAACGCAGAAATCACAGAAGAATAAGCTGAAGAAAAGCAGAAGAAGTAGAATAAGAAATATTTGGAAAAGCAGAAAATGCAGAAGAAACAGAAGAAGATAAAGAAGAAGAAGAAGGAATGTAGAACAACCCGATGAAGAAGAACTAGAAGAACAAGAGAAGAAACAGAAGAATTAGATGAAAAAGCAGAAATAGAAAACGAATAGGCCGAAAAAGCAGAAATAAGGGAAGAATAAGCCGAAAAAGCAGAAATAACAGAAGAATACCAAACAAAAGCAGAAATAACAGAAGAATAAGCTGAAGAAGGATCTGAAGAAGCCACAGAAGAAAAAGTAATTGAAAAAGCATAAAATGCAGAAGAAACAGAAGAAGAAGAAGAGATGTAAAACTACAAGAAGAACAAGAAGTAGAACCCGAAGAAGACGAAAAGCAGAAGTAACAGAGATTAAGCCGAAAAACAAGAAATAACAGAAGTATAAGCCGAAAATGCAGAAATTACAGAAGAATAAGCCGAAAAAGCAGAAATAACACATGAAAAAGTTGAAGAAGCAGCAGCAGAAGAAGAAGTAGATGAAGTAATTGAAAATGTGGAAGAAACAGAAGAAGATGAAGAAGAACAAGATGGGGTTGTAGAACTACAAGGAGAACAAGAAGGACTAGAAGAAGAAGAAGAACAAGAAGTAGAAACAGAAGAATAAGATGAAAACGCACATGAGAAGAAGTGATTGAAAAAGCAGAAAACGCAGAAGATACAGAAGAAGACAAATAAGGAGCAGAAGAAGGAGATGTAGAACAACCAGATGAAGAAGAACTAGAAGAACGAGAAGAAGAAGAAAAAACAGAAGAATTAGATGAAAAAGCAGAAATAGAAAAAGAATAGGCCGAGAAAGCAGAATTAACAGAAGAATAAGTGAAAAAGCAGAAATAACAGAAGAATAAGCAAAATAAGCAGAAATAACAGAAGAATAAGCTGAAAAAGAGGCAGAAGTAGCAGCAGAAGAAGAAGGAATTGAAAAAGCATAACATGCAGTAGAAACAGAAGAAGAGGAAGGAGATGTAGAACTACAAGAAGAACAAGATCAACAAGAAGAACAAGAAGTAAAAACCGAAGAATAAGACGAAATAGAAGAAATAACAGAAGATTAAGCCGAAAAAGGAGAAATAACAGAAATATAAGCGTAAAATGCAGAAAATACTGAAGAATAAGCGGAAAAAGCAGAAATAACACATGAATAAGCTGAAGAAGCAGCAGCAGCAGAAGAAGTAGATGAAGTAATTGAAAATGTGGAAGAAACAGAAGAAGATGAAGAAGAAGAAGATGGGGATGTAGAACTACAAGGAGAACAAGAAGGACTGGAAGAAGAAGAAGAACAAGAAGTAGAAACAGAAGAATAAGATGAAAACGCACATGAGAAGAAGTGATTGAAAATGCAGAAAACGCAGAAGAAGATAAAGAAGCAGAAGAAGGAGATGTAGAACAACCAGATGAAGAAGCGGAACAAGAAGAACAGGAAGTACAAGAAGAAGAAACAAAAGAATTAGATGAAAAAGCAGAAATAGAAAAAGAATAGGTCGAAAAAGCAGAAATAACAGAAGAATAAGCAAAATAAGCAGAAATAACAGAAGAATAAGCTGAAAAAGAGGCAGAAGTAGCAGCAGAAGAAGAAGGAATTGAAAAAGCATAACATGCAGTAGAAACAGAAGAAGAGGAAGGAGATGTAGAACTACAAGAAGAACAAGATCAACAAGAAGAACAAGAAGTAAAAACCGAAGAATAAGACGAAATAGAAGAAATAACAGAAGATTAAGCCGAAAAAGGAGAAATAACAGAAGTATAAGCGGAAAATGCAGAAAATACTGAAGAATAAGCCGAAAAAGCAGAAATAACACATGAATAAGCTGAAGAAGCAGCAGCAGCAGAAGAAGTAGATGAAGTAATTGAAAATGTGGAAGAAACAGAAGAAGATGAAGAAGAAGAAGATGGGGATGTAGAACTACAAGGAG
Source organism: Talpa europaea (assembly GCF_964194135.1). Lineage (NCBI taxonomy): Eukaryota > Metazoa > Chordata > Mammalia > Eulipotyphla > Talpidae > Talpa > Talpa europaea. The sequence continues at coordinate 4,773 of NW_028167646.1, forward strand.
AACAAGAAGGACTGGAAGAAGAAGAAGAACAAGAAGTAGAAACAGAAGAATAAGATGAAAACGCACATGAGAAGAAGTGATTGAAAATGCAGAAAACGCAGAAGAAGATAAAGAAGCAGAAGAAGGAGATGTAGAACAACCAGATGAAGAAGCGGAACAAGAAGAACAGGAAGTACAAGAAGAAGAAACAAAAGAATTAGATGAAAAAGCAGAAATAGAAAAAGAATAGGTCGAAAAAGCAGAAATAACAGAAGAATAAGCTAAAAAAGCAGAAATTACAGAAGGATACGGAAAATAAGAAGAAATGACAGACGAATAAGCCGAGGAAGGTTCAGAAGAAGCCGCAGAAGAAGAAGTAATTGAAAAAGCATAACATGCAGAAGAAACAGAAGAAGAAGGAGAAGGAGAAGGAGATGTAGAACTACAAGAAGAAGAAGAAGAACAAGAAGGAGAACCCGAAGAATAAGACGAAAAAGCAGAACTAACAGAAAATTAAGCCGAAAAAGGAAAATAACCGAAGCATAAGACGAAAATGCAGAAATTACAGAAGAATAAGACGAAAAAGCAGAAATAACACATGAATAAGATGAAGAAGCAGCAGCAGAAGAAGAAGCGATGAAGTAATTGAAAATGCAGACAATGCGGAAGAAACAGAAGAAGATGAAGAAGAAGATGATGGGGATGTAGAAGTACAAGGAGAACTAGAAGAACAAGAAGAACAAGAAGTAGAAACAGAAGAATAAGATGAAAAGGCACAAATAACAGAAGAATAAGCTGAAGAAAAGCAGAAGATGTAGAATAAGAAGATTTGAAAAAGCAGAAAATGAAGAAGAAACAGAAGGAGATAAAGAAGAAGAAGGGAATGTAGAAAAGCGGATGAAGAAGAGGAACTAGAAGAACAAGAACAAGAAGAAAAAACAGAAGAATTAGATGGAAAAGCAGAAATAGAAAAAGAATAGGCTGACAAAGCAGAAATAACAGAAGAATAAGCCGAAAAGCAGAAATAACAGAAGAAGAAGCAAAATAAGCAGAAATAACAGAAGAATCAGCTGAAGGAGAGGCAGAAGAAGTAGCAGAAGAAGAAGTAATTGAAAAAGCATAACATGCAGTAGAAACAGAAGAAGAAGAAGGAGATGTAGAACTACACGAAGAACAAGATGAAGAAGAAGAACAAGAAGTAGAAACCAAAGAATAAGACGAAAAGCAGAAATAACAGAAGATTAAGCCGAAAAAGCAGAAATAAAGAAGTTTAAGCCGAAAATGCAGAAAATTCGGAAGAATAAGCCGAAAAAGCAAAAATAAGACATGAATAAGCTGAAGAAGAAGCAGAAGAAGAAGAAGTAGATGAAGTCATTGAAAATGCGGAAGAAACAGAAGAAGATGAAGAAGATGGGGATGTAGATCTACAAGGAGAACCAAAAGGACTAGAAGAACAAGAAGAACAAGAATTAGAAACAGAAGAATAAGATGAAAACGCACAAAAAAACAGAATAAGATGAAGAAGAAGTAGAAGAAGCAGAAGGATAAGAAGTGATTGAAAAAGCAGAAAACGCAGAAGAAACAGAAGAAGATGAAGAAGACAAAGAAGGGGTGTAGAACTACAAGAAGAACAAGTAAAAGTAGAAACAAGAAGAAGACACAGAAGAATTAGATGAAAAAGCAGAAATTACAGAAGAAGAAGCCGAAAAAGCAGAATAACACTGGAATACGCTGAAGAAGAAGCAGAAGAACCAATAGAAGATGAAGTAATTGAAAAAGCAGAAATTGCAGAAGATACAGAAGAAGATGAAGAAGAAGAAGAAGAAGAAGAAGAAGAAGAAGAAGAAGAAGAAGAAGAAGAAGAAGAAGAAGGGATGTAGAACTACAAGAAGAACAAGAAGAACTAGAGGAACAGAAGAACAAGAAGTAGTAACAGAAGAATAACATGAAAACGCAGAAATAACAGAAGAATAAGCTGAAGAAAAGCCGAAGACGTAGAATAAGAAGAAGTGTTTGAAAAAGCATAACATGCAGAAGAAACAGAAGAAGAAGGAGAGGGAGATATAGAACTACAAGAAGAACAAGAACAAGAAGTAGAACCCGACGAATAAGACGAAAAAGCAGAAATTACAGAGATTAAGCCGACAAAGGAGAAATAACAGAAGTATAAGCCGAAAATGCAGAAATTACAGAAGAATAAGCCGAAATAGCAGAAATAACACATGAAAAAGATGAAGAAGCAGCAGAAGAAGACGAATCGATGAAGTAATTGAAAATACAGATAATGCGGAAGAAACAGAAGAAGATGAAGAAGAAGATGGGGATGTAGAACTACAAGGAGAACAAGAGAATTAGAAGAAGAAGAAGAAGAAGAAGAAGAAGTAGAAACAGAAGACTAAGATGAAAACGCACAAATCACAGAAGAATAAGCTGAAGAAGTAGAAGAAGCAGAAGGAGAAGTAATTGCAAAATCAGAAAATGCAGAAGAAACAGAAGAAGATGAAGAAGATGAGAAAGGGTATGTAGAACTACAAGAAGAACAAGAAGAAGTAGAAGAACAAGAAGAACAAGAAGAAGACTCAAAAGAATTAGATGAAAAGGCAGAAATTACAGAAGAATAAGTAGAAAAGCAAATTAACACTTGAATAAGCTGAAGAAGAAGCAGAAGAAGCAGAATAAGATCAAGTAATTGAAAAAGCAGAAATTGCAGAAGATACAGAAGAAGAAGGGGATGTAGAATACAAGAAAAACAATAAGAAGTAGAGGAACAAGGAGAACAAGACGTAGAAACCGATGAATAAGATGAAAACGCAGAAATAACAGAAGAATTAGCTGAAGGAATGCAGGAGAAGTAGAATAAGAAGAAGTATGTGAAAAAGCAGAAAATGCAGAAGAAACAGAAGAAGATAAAGAAGAAGAAGAAGAAGGAGATGTAGAACAACCAGATGAAGAAGCAGAACTAGATAAACAAGAAGAACGAGAGAAGAAACAGAAGAATTAGATGAAAAAGCAGAAATAGAAAAAGAATAGGCCAAAAAAGCAGAAATAAGAGAAGAATAAGCCGAAAAGGCAGAAATACCAGAAGAATACGCAAAATAAGCAGAAATAACAGAAGAATAAGCTGAAGTAGGATCTGAAGAAGCCGCAGAAGAAGTAATTGAAAAAGCATAACATGCTGAAGAAACAGAAGAAGAAGGAGAAGGAGATGTAGAACTACAAGAAGAAGAAGAAGAGCAAGAAGGAGAACCCGAAGAATAAGACGAAAAAGCAGAACTAACAGAAGATTAAGCCGAAAAAGGAAAATAACCAAAGTATAAGACGAAAATGCAGAAATTACAGAAGAATAAGCCGAAATAGCAGAAATAACACATGAAAAAGATGAAGAAGCAGCAGAAGAAGACGAATCGATGAAGTAATTGAAAATGAAGATAATGCGGAAGAAACAGAAGAAGATGAAGAAGAAGATGGGGATGTAGAACTACAAGGAGAACAAGAAGACCTAGAAGACCAAGAAGAACAAACAGAAGACTAACATGGAAACTCACAAATAACAGAAGAATAAGCTGAAGAAGGAGTAGAAGAAGCAGAAGAAGAAGTGATTTAAAAAGCAGAAAAAGCAGAAGAAACAGAAGAAGATAAAGAAGACCAAGAAGGGTATGTAGAACTACAAGAAGAACAAGAAGAAGTAGAAGAAGAAGAACAAGAAGAAGACACAGAAGAATTAGATGAAAAAGCAGAAATTACAGAAGAATGAGCTGAAAAAGCAGAATAACACTTGAATAAGCTGAAGAAAAAGCAGAAGAAACAGAAGAAGTTGAAGTAATTGATAAAGCAGAAATTGCAGAAGATACAGAAGAAGATGAAGAAGAAGAAGAAGAAGAAGAAGGGGATGTAGAACTACAAGACGAACAAGAGGAACTAGAAGAACAAAAAGAACAAGAATTAGAAACAGAAAAATAAGATGAAAACGCAGAAATCACAGAAGAATAAGCTGAAGAAAAGCAGAAGAAGTAGAATAAGAAATATTTGGAAAAGCAGAAAATGCAGAAGAAACAGAAGAAGATAAAGAAGAAGAAGAAGGAATGTAGAACAACCCGATGAAGAAGAACTAGAAGAACAAGAGAAGAAACAGAAGAATTAGATGAAAAAGCAGAAATAGAAAACGAATAGGCCGAAAAAGCAGAAATAAGGGAAGAATAAGCCGAAAAAGCAGAAATAACAGAAGAATACCAAACAAAAGCAGAAATAACAGAAGAATAAGCTGAAGAAGGATCTGAAGAAGCCACAGAAGAAAAAGTAATTGAAAAAGCATAAAATGCAGAAGAAACAGAAGAAGAAGAAGAGATGTAAAACTACAAGAAGAACAAGAAGTAGAACCCGAAGAAGACGAAAAGCAGAAGTAACAGAGATTAAGCCGAAAAACAAGAAATAACAGAAGTATAAGCCGAAAATGCAGAAATTACAGAAGAATAAGCCGAAAAAGCAGAAATAACACATGAAAAAGTTGAAGAAGCAGCAGCAGAAGAAGAAGTAGATGAAGTAATTGAAAATGTGGAAGAAACAGAAGAAGATGAAGAAGAACAAGATGGGGTTGTAGAACTACAAGGAGAACAAGAAGGACTAGAAGAAGAAGAAGAACAAGAAGTAGAAACAGAAGAATAAGATGAAAACGCACATGAGAAGAAGTGATTGAAAAAGCAGAAAACGCAGAAGATACAGAAGAAGACAAATAAGGAGCAGAAGAAGGAGATGTAGAACAACCAGATGAAGAAGAACTAGAAGAACGAGAAGAAGAAGAAAAAACAGAAGAATTAGATGAAAAAGCAGAAATAGAAAAAGAATAGGCCGAGAAAGCAGAATTAACAGAAGAATAAGTGAAAAAGCAGAAATAACAGAAGAATAAGCAAAATAAGCAGAAATAACAGAAGAATAAGCTGAAAAAGAGGCAGAAGTAGCAGCAGAAGAAGAAGGAATTGAAAAAGCATAACATGCAGTAGAAACAGAAGAAGAGGAAGGAGATGTAGAACTACAAGAAGAACAAGATCAACAAGAAGAACAAGAAGTAAAAACCGAAGAATAAGACGAAATAGAAGAAATAACAGAAGATTAAGCCGAAAAAGGAGAAATAACAGAAATATAAGCGTAAAATGCAGAAAATACTGAAGAATAAGCGGAAAAAGCAGAAATAACACATGAATAAGCTGAAGAAGCAGCAGCAGCAGAAGAAGTAGATGAAGTAATTGAAAATGTGGAAGAAACAGAAGAAGATGAAGAAGAAGAAGATGGGGATGTAGAACTACAAGGAGAACAAGAAGGACTGGAAGAAGAAGAAGAACAAGAAGTAGAAACAGAAGAATAAGATGAAAACGCACATGAGAAGAAGTGATTGAAAATGCAGAAAACGCAGAAGAAGATAAAGAAGCAGAAGAAGGAGATGTAGAACAACCAGATGAAGAAGCGGAACAAGAAGAACAGGAAGTACAAGAAGAAGAAACAAAAGAATTAGATGAAAAAGCAGAAATAGAAAAAGAATAGGTCGAAAAAGCAGAAATAACAGAAGAATAAGCAAAATAAGCAGAAATAACAGAAGAATAAGCTGAAAAAGAGGCAGAAGTAGCAGCAGAAGAAGAAGGAATTGAAAAAGCATAACATGCAGTAGAAACAGAAGAAGAGGAAGGAGATGTAGAACTACAAGAAGAACAAGATCAACAAGAAGAACAAGAAGTAAAAACCGAAGAATAAGACGAAATAGAAGAAATAACAGAAGATTAAGCCGAAAAAGGAGAAATAACAGAAGTATAAGCGGAAAATGCAGAAAATACTGAAGAATAAGCCGAAAAAGCAGAAATAACACATGAATAAGCTGAAGAAGCAGCAGCAGCAGAAGAAGTAGATGAAGTAATTGAAAATGTGGAAGAAACAGAAGAAGATGAAGAAGAAGAAGATGGGGATGTAGAACTACAAGGAGAACAAGAAGGACTGGAAGAAGAAGAAGAACAAGAAGTAGAAACAGAAGAATAAGATGAAAACGCACATGAGAAGAAGTGATTGAAAATGCAGAAAACGCAGAAGAAGATAAAGAAGCAGAAGAAGGAGATGTAGAACAACCAGATGAAGAAGCGGAACAAGAAGAACAGGAAGTACAAGAAGAAGAAACAAAAGAATTAGATGAAAAAGCAGAAATAGAAAAAGAATAGGTCGAAAAAGCAGAAATAACAGAAGAATAAGCTAAAAAAGCAGAAATTACAGAAGGATACGGAAAATAAGAAGAAATGACAGACGAATAAGCCGAGGAAGGTTCAGAAGAAGCCGCAGAAGAAGAAGTAATTGAAAAAGCATAACATGCAGAAGAAACAGAAGAAGAAGGAGAAGGAGAAGGAGATGTAGAACTACAAGAAGAAGAAGAAGAACAAGAAGGAGAACCCGAAGAATAAGACGAAAAAGCAGAACTAACAGAAAATTAAGCCGAAAAAGGAAAATAACCGAAGCATAAGACGAAAATGCAGAAATTACAGAAGAATAAGACGAAAAAGCAGAAATAACACATGAATAAGATGAAGAAGCAGCAGCAGAAGAAGAAGCGATGAAGTAATTGAAAATGCAGACAATGCGGAAGAAACAGAAGAAGATGAAGAAGAAGATGATGGGGATGTAGAAGTACAAGGAGAACTAGAAGAACAAGAAGAACAAGAAGTAGAAACAGAAGAATAAGATGAAAAGGCACAAATAACAGAAGAATAAGCTGAAGAAAAGCAGAAGATGTAGAATAAGAAGATTTGAAAAAGCAGAAAATGAAGAAGAAACAGAAGGAGATAAAGAAGAAGAAGGGAATGTAGAAAAGCGGATGAAGAAGAGGAACTAGAAGAACAAGAACAAGAAGAAAAAACAGAAGAATTAGATGGAAAAGCAGAAATAGAAAAAGAATAGGCTGACAAAGCAGAAATAACAGAAGAATAAGCCGAAAAGCAGAAATAACAGAAGAAGAAGCAAAATAAGCAGAAATAACAGAAGAATCAGCTGAAGGAGAGGCAGAAGAAGTAGCAGAAGAAGAAGTAATTGAAAAAGCATAACATGCAGTAGAAACAGAAGAAGAAGAAGGAGATGTAGAACTACAAGAAGAACAAGATGAAGAAGAAGAACAAGAAGTAGAAACCAAAGAATAAGACGAAAAGCAGAAATAACAGAAGATTAAGCCGAAAAAGCAGAAATAAAGAAGTTTAAGCCGAAAATGCAGAAAATACGGAAGAATAAGCCGAAAAAGCAAAAATAAGACATGAATAAGCTGAAGAAGAAGCAGAAGAAGAAGAAGTAGATGAAGTCATTGAAAATGCGGAAGAAACAGAAGAAGATGAAGAAGATGGGGATGTAGATCTACAAGGAGAACCAAAAGGACTAGAAGAACAAGAAGAACAAGAATTAGAAACAGAAGAATAAGATGAAAACGCACAAAAAAACAGAATAAGATGAAGAAGAAGTAGAAGAAGCAGAAGGATAAGAAGTGATTGAAAAAGCAGAAAACGCAGAAGAAACAGAAGAAGATGAAGAAGACAAAGAAGGGGTGTAGAACTACAAGAAGAACAAGTAAAAGTAGAAACAAGAAGAAGACACAGAAGAATTAGATGAAAAAGCAGAAATTACAGAAGAAGAAGCCGAAAAAGCAGAATAACACTGGAATACGCTGAAGAAGAAGCAGAAGAACCAATAGAAGATGAAGTAATTGAAAAAGCAGAAATTGCAGAAGATACAGAAGAAGATGAAGAAGAAGAAGAAGAAGAAGAAGAAGAAGAAGAAGAAGAAGAAGAAGAAGAAGAAGGGATGTAGAACTACAAGAAGAACAAGAAGAACTAGAGGAACAGAAGAACAAGAAGTAGTAACAGAAGAATAACATGAAAACGCAGAAATAACAGAAGAATAAGCTGAAGAAAAGCCGAAGACGTAGAATAAGAAGAAGTGTTTGAAAAAGCATAACATGCAGAAGAAACAGAAGAAGAAGGAGAGGGAGATATAGAACTACAAGAAGAACAAGAACAAGAAGTAGAACCCGACGAATAAGACGAAAAAGCAGAAATTACAGAGATTAAGCCGACAAAGGAGAAATAACAGAAGTATAAGCCGAAAATGCAGAAATTACAGAAGAATAAGCCGAAATAGCAGAAATAACACATGAAAAAGATGAAGAAGCAGCAGAAGAAGACGAATCGATGAAGTAATTGAAAATACAGATAATGCGGAAGAAACAGAAGAAGATGAAGAAGAAGATGGGGATGTAGAACTACAAGGAGAACAAGAGAATTAGAAGAAGAAGAAGAAGAAGAAGTAGAAACAGAAGACTAAGATGAAAACGCACAAATCACAGAAGAATAAGCTGAAGAAGTAGAAGAAGCAGAAGGAGAAGTAATTGCAAAATCAGAAAATGCAGAAGAAACAGAAGAAGATGAAGAAGATGAGAAAGGGTATGTAGAACTACAAGAAGAACAAGAAGAAGTAGAAGAACAAGAAGAACAAGAAGAAGACTCAAAAGAATTAGATGAAAAGGCAGAAATTACAGAAGAATAAGTAGAAAAGCAAA